>NW_007154767.1:0-902 GCF_000164805.1 Carlito syrichta | reverse complement strand
AGCACATTTCACACCTTGGAGAGGAGAACAGGCAGGAACCCGGCCAAGGAGCCTTGGGAAATCCCACACCAAAGCAGGGGAAGGCATATGGGGATGTTGGGGCTGGAAGGTGTTGAGTTTGAGGGACCTTCAAATGTGGGGGTGGGAAAAGGGGGAAGGATTGGGGGCAAAATTTTGCAGAAAATTTTCTTTCTTTCTTTGTTTCTTTGTTTCTTTGTTTCTTTCTTTCTCTTCGTTCCTCATTAGGCTGCCCAGACTGCTCTCAAACCACCCAACTCCAGCCATCCTCTCGGCTTAGGCCTCCCAAACTGCTGCAATCACTGACTTTCCATTTTGTCAACATCCTGGTCTTCCTGCCTGGTCTTGAACTTTGTGCCGGAGGCGATCCTCCCACAGAGGCCTGCCCTCAACCAATGTTTTCTGCGTTTTCTTAGGGTCATGGTGGGGACTTGCTTTGGTGACCAGCCTGGTTTCAAGCTTATGGTTTCCAGCCATCATCCCATCTTGGCCTCCCAGATTGCCGAGGAGACAGGCATGAGTCACCCAACTGTCCCCACTCCCACTAAGGTTTCAGAGTCTTACCCTCCCTTTCTCTGAGGTGGCACCAGGGGGAAGCTAGCAGGTCCACCCTGGGCAATAATACAAATGGTGGGGTGGTGCCGCAGCAGAGACACACCCCTGAGCCAGGTCCTCTCCCCAGGCAGGGTCTTGCAGGTGACTCCAGCTGTCCTCTCTGGGATCCTGGGTCGTCAGAAGAGAGCAGACCACTCGTTGGGGCCCCAAGATTGGTGTGAAGTCCAGGCACAGGGATCACACCTGTCATCCCAGTGTTCTTAGAGGCCAATGCCAGAGTATGGTCTGAACCCCTGGGTTCGAGACAAGCCTGGACTCCTTGCCAAGAC
>NW_007154766.1:0-787 GCF_000164805.1 Carlito syrichta | reverse complement strand
CCTGGCAAGACTGTCCCCACATTCCCGAGGAGCCAGAATGACAGTCACGTGCCACCACACCTGACTCATTTGGGATAGAGGGTAGAGATGACGTTCCGCCAAGGTGCCTGGATGGTTCTTGGCCAGCAAACTCAGGCTGGCCAGTGGTCTTGGCCTCACAAAGCCCTGGGATCACAAGGCTGAGCCCCCAAGCCTGGCTGCAATCCGTCATTGAAAATTAACCAGAATGCCTGGGACGGCAGATCATGCCTGTAATTCCAGCAATCTGGGAGGTCGAGGTGGGAGGATGGTTGGAGTTCAGGAGCCCAAGGCCAGCCCAGGCCACGCAGGGAGACCCATGTCTCTGCACCCATCCAAACGGGGTCTGGTATCGAGGTGCCCATCATCCCAGCCACACCAAAGGCTGAGGGAGGTGGATCACCAGAGCCTGCGATATCGAGGCTGGCGGTGAATGCCAGTCGTGCCCTGGGTCCCAGACTGGTCCACAGAGCCAGACCCTGTCACCAAAAACACCAGAATCATACACAGATTCTCAACTGCATGTGGTGTTTTCACAGATCATCTGGCTTTAGTGTCTGGAAAAATGGGATTGGGGGAAGAAATGTCTCCAGGAGAGGGCTGAGTCCCTGGACTTTCTTGGTGGAAGGTCCTCATTGCCGAGTCAACTGGCCAGCCAGCCTGGGGCACATTTCTCACCTCAGAGAGGAGGGTCAGCAGGAACCTGGGCAGGCAGCATTGGGAACTCCCACACCAAAGAAGGGGCAGGCATTGGGAGGAATTGGGGCTG
>NW_007154765.1:0-791 GCF_000164805.1 Carlito syrichta | reverse complement strand
CCCTGCTAATTTGGGATGGAGGGTAGAGACAACTTCTTGCCGAGGTGTCTGGGCAGGTCTCGGCCTGTGGGCTCATTTCAGCCCTTGGCCTCAGAATCCAAAGCCCTGGGATGATGAGACTGAGTCCCTGAGACCAGCCTCAATCCTTCGTCAAAAAAGGAACAGAAGACCTGGTGTGGCAGCACATGCTTGGAATTCTCACAATCTGGGAGGCCGAGGTGGGAGTATGACAGGAGCCCAGGAGCCCAAGACCAGCCCGAGTCATGCAGGGAGACCCTGTCTCTGCACCCATGAAAAGAGGGGGTCTTGGGTCGAAGTGCATGTCATCCTGGCCACTCCAGAGCCTGAGGCAATAGGATCACTGGACCCATGATTTTGAGGCTGGAGGTGATCGATGGTCTTATCCCAGGGCCCAAGCCTGGGCCACAGAGCTAGATTCTGTCTCCAAAAACATCAGAATCATACACAGATTCTCAAATTAGCATGGTGTGTTCACAGGGCAACTGGCTTTGGAGTCAGAAAAATGGGATTGGGGGTGAAAAAATGTCCCCGGGTGAGGGATGTGTCCCTGACCTTTCTTGGTGGAAGATCCTGGTTGCAGAAACGGAGGGTAAGCCTGCCTGGGGCACATTTCTCCTCTCAGAGAGGAGAGTCATCAGGAAACTGGCCAGGGTGCTTCGGGAACTCCTGCACCCAAGTGGGACAGCCATTGGGGGGATTGGGGCTGGAAGGTGCTGAGCTTGGGTAATCCTTACATGGGGGCGTGGGGGATGAAGGACTGTGGGCAGAAG
>NW_007154764.1:0-708 GCF_000164805.1 Carlito syrichta | reverse complement strand
TGTTCACAATGATCCCAACTCCATACAGAACGGATGCCTTTTATATTTTCCTTTTTTCCTTTTTATCTTTGAGTGGAGTCTCACTCTTTTGCCCAGGCTTTAGGGGATGACTCGTTCGAGGCCACTGAATCCTCAGCCTGCTGGGCTCTGTCGAGCCTTTCCCCAGCTTCTGAGGAGCCAGAACAACAGGGGTATGTGCCATCACACCCAGCTCATTTGGGATGGAGGGTAGAGACAAAGTATTACTGAGGCGCCCTGGCGATTCTTGGCCTGTGCGCTCAGGCCGGCCATTGGCCTTGGTCTCCCAAAGCACTGGGATGATGAGGCTGAACCCCCGAGCCCAGCCCCAATCCTTCATCAAAAACGAACCAGAAGGCCTGGTGTGGCGGCCCACGTCTGAAACCCCAGCGCTCTGGGAGGCCGAGGCAAAAGTATGGCAGAAGCCCAGGAGCCAAAGCCAACCCAGGTCACACAGGGAGACCACATCTCTGCACCCATCAAAACAGAAGGTCTGGGGTCATGGTGCACATCGTCCCAGTCACACTGGAGGCTGAGGAGGGAGGATCGCCAGAGCCCATGATTTCGAAGTTGGTGTGATCTATGGTCGTTTACCCTTGCTCTAGCCATGGCCACAGAGCCCTATCCTGGCTCCAAAATCATCATAATCTACGCAGATTCTCAACTGCAAATGGTGTGTTCACAGGGCGA
>NW_007154763.1:0-748 GCF_000164805.1 Carlito syrichta | reverse complement strand
CCCAGGCTTTAGGGGATGACTCGCTCGAGGCCACTGAATCCTCGCAAGCTGGGCTCTGTCGAGCCTTTCCCCAGCCTTCTGAGGAGCCAGAACAACAGGGGTGTGTGCCATCACACCCAGCTCCTTTGGGATGGAGGGTAGAGACAAAGTATTACTGAGACGCCCTGGCGAGTCTTGGCCTGTGCGCTCAGGCCGACCATTGGCCTTGGCCTCCCAAAGCACTGGGATGATGAGGCTGAACCCCCGAGCCCAGCCCCAATCCTTCATCAAAAACGAACCAGAAGGCCTGGTGTGGCGGCCCACGCCTGAAACCCCAGCGCTCTGGGAGGCCGAGGCAGAAGTATGGCAGAAGCCCAGGAGCCAAAGCCAGCCCAGGTCACACAGGGAGACCACATCTCTGCACCCATCAAAACAGAAGGTCTGGGGTCATGGTGCACATTGTCCCAGCCACACTGGAGGCTGAGGAGGGAGGATCGCCAGAGCCCATGATTTCGAAGTTGGCGTGATCTATGGTCGTTTACCCTTGCCCCAGCCATGGCCACAGAGCCCTATCCTGGCTCCAAAATCATCATAATCTATGCAGATTCTCAACTGCAAATGGTGTGTTCACAGGGCGATTGGCTTTAGAGCCATGAAAAATGGGATTGTGGGGAAAAGAAATGCCCCCGGGTGAGGGAAGGGTCCCTAACACCTCTTGGAGGTACGTCCTCATGGCAGAGTGAGAGTTTCATCATGTCTTGGCCACATT
>NW_007154762.1:0-3144 GCF_000164805.1 Carlito syrichta | reverse complement strand
TAGTGTACTCAGTGTGAAAATGATGAGAATGAAAATATATGATGATCCAATGCAACTAGATGAATAGTAAATATATTTCCTCCTTCTTACAAATTTCTTAATAACATTTTATCTAGATTACTTTATTATAAGAATACAGTATATAATACATATAACATATAAGCCTGAGTTGTCTCCATAGGTCGCATGTATTTTATTCAGTTTATAATCTCAGGGTCTATATTTGGGAGAAATGAAATTAAACATTAACTATTTATCCAATGGCCACCTAAAATCACTTATTTATTCTGTTTAAAAATTTGTTTATATGTTCAAGAAATATACAAAATTAAGCCTTCTGCAATAAAAGGATTATCTTTCATTTTTTCCTTTAGCATCTTCACCATTTTTGCATCTCCTTACACCCGTAATTCCCTGGATATCACATTCAGTAAAATGTTGAATATTACCCATAATAAGAAACAGCCCTTTTTGTCCCAATTCCCAGGGTGGAAGGTTTTCAGTATTTCACCATTAGGTAAAATATTAGTTGTAGGTCTTATAGATAGACTTTTAAATAAATAAGGAAATTCACTTTTTCTAATTTGCTAAGATCTTTTTTGTTTAAATTATGAATAGAAGTTGAATTTATAAAAGGGTAAAGTAAAAATTATTTTTAAATGATAAATCAACATCAAGGTCCTAGAATAAATCCCACTTAAATTACAATGTATTTTTAAAAATATATATATATTATGTAAAGATATACTTTTTTAAACAGATATTGTTGGATTTAGTATGCTCATATGTTATTTATAAGTCTTGAACTTTGAGGGAGAGAAGAATGAGACAGACATTGATATTGAACTGGTGGGCATGTATACAAATTCCACAGGTAAAGTAAGAGCTGTGTGTATTCATGAAGGCGTCGCATATGTGTAGTAAGCAAACATTCATGTTATGTAGCTCTCATGCTCACTTTGGAAGGGAGAGTTACCATTTAAATGTATTGCAATTAGTCCATATATAGCAAAAGGTGTTTCGGGGACATTACAGCACTCTATAAAGTGGCCAAAACCAGTCCACGGTCATTGGCCTCTTATCAGGAGACAGTTACAAGGAATCAGTCTCTTGTCCAATCAAAGCTTGTTCAATTATGAAAGCCGGGAAAGTGCGGGTGCTGGGACACAGCAAACGCTGGCCCTGAGCAACGGGCGGTGTAGTCAACAACGAAGTTTCTTTTTAATACAATTAAGGTATTGCCACTAGGAAACCGCCCTCTGAGAGACATCGGAGCTTGGAAGATTGGACGTTGCTTCCATCCAGAAAGTGCCAACTCAGTGACACAAGCGTTGCCACCAGCCAAGCCCCACCAGCGACAGCATTCAAAGGGCGCCTGCTTGGTGCAAATCGAGGTGCAGCAAGCGTGAAACGCGAGTCTGGGGAAAGCAGCGGTTCTAGGGTGAAGAAACTGACCACCCAGAGAATGTACGAATCCTGTGAACAAGAAAAGTTGGCTCAGCGCTCCTGGCGAAAGGGCTGGTGGGAAACCACCGGTTCCAGAAAGAGCTGAGTCGCCAGCGAGACCCTGGTTGGGAAGTCAGGGCCAAAAGAGCCAGGGAGGCAGAGGGGCTGTGTGCAGGCTGGACTCCTTGAAGGTGGCGGCGTCGGCCTCTCCTGCAGGCGCTGTGGTTTCTGCTGGGCAAGATTTTCTCCTGCGAATTACCTTGAAATGTAATTAGTAGATTTTGAGATCTGTGGCTTGCAGCTTCTTAAGACAGCAGACTGTTTTTAAAATTGGCAGTACCAATACACCACCCTACAGACAATACATAAAAAACTCCTGTGTCCCACATGTTCTCGAACACGGGATATTGACAGGTATTTTAACATTTATTGATTGAAGAGGTAAAAATAACATCTAATTTTGACCTTTCTATGCATTAATCTGGTCATTAATTGCATCTCTTATTTTTAGTCATTGTATCTATTTTCTTTTTTGTGTGAGGCCTTATCATATCATTAGCTCATTTTTCTTGGATTCCTAAAATATTTTAGAATAATTTTCTGAGTTTTTACTTATACTTTTATAGATTTTCTGACTCGGAATGTCATATCTTGGTTTGTAAATGTTCTTTCACTTTTTTGAAAGCATCAATAAAGGAAGAGAAGTTCCTAATATTACAGAATGAGGTTCATCGACCTTTTCTTTTATAGTTATGTTTTTGTGACTTATTTACAGAATCATTCTTATGCTTAGTCCATATTTTTTTAAAAAAACTATGTTTTCATCAATAATTTTAAAGTATTCTATATAAAATGCATGTTCTTAATGCAGCTGGTGGTAAGGAAATATGTGAGATTTGAACAGAGATATAATTTAATACTTCTATATAGATAAGTACTTCTTAGCTCAATTTGTCAAGCAGTATTTTGTTTTTTATTTACTTAGAAAGGGGTGAAAGACAGAAGAGGACACAGTAAAACAGTGAGAGAGAGAGAGAGAGGCAGGGGAAATGGTGGGAGAGATCTAGCTTTGAATATATACACCTATGTATACTAACATAGCAAAGTTCTACAAAATCATGGGCCTGTCTTATGTCTCTCCATTCTATATCTGTAAAAACTTTATGTTTTTTTGCACAAATATTGTACGATTTTAATTGCTATATTTATTTAATTACTATGTACAATTTTAATTACAATAACTTTCACACAGAGCAAAATCTACCTTCCCATATTGTTCTTCAGCTATGTACTCTTTTATGCTCCTTTAATCTTCCATCATGAGGTTTACAAACTCAACTTGCTTTTGTTTACTAAAATCCACTGTTGGGATTTGCAATGCATTGAGCATATATAACAAGTGAGGAAGAGTTTAGATTTCTTAAGATAATTTTTTTTTTGACTTGGAGTCTCACTCTGTCACCAAACCGGAGTGCAGTGACACACTCATTGCCAACCCAGTGTCGACCTGCTGGGCTCCAGTGATGCTTTCACCTCAACCTTCGAAGTACCTGAAAATACACTTGTGTGCTACCATGCCGAGATTTGATTTGATTTGCTTTGGTTTGATTTGATATTTTAGAGACAAGGTCTCACCAAGTTGCCTGCAGGTTTATGCAGTCCAATCACTGCAGCCTCCCAAAGTGCTGGGATTACAGG
>NW_007154761.1:0-4976 GCF_000164805.1 Carlito syrichta | reverse complement strand
TTGAATATATACACCTATGTATACTAACATAGCAAAGTTCTACAAAATCATGGGTCTGTTTTATGTCTCTCCGTTCTATATCTGTAAAAACTTTATGTTTTTTTGCACAAATATTGTACAATTTTAATTGCTATATTTATTTAATTACTATGTACAATTTTAATTACAATAACTTTCACACAGAGCAAAATCTACCTTCCCATATTGTTCTTCAGCTATGTACTCTTTTATGCTCCTTTAATCTTCCATCATGAGGTTTACAAACTCAACTTGCTTTTGTTTACTAAAATCCACTGTTGGGATTTGCAATGCATTGAGCATATATAACAAGTGAGGAAGAGTTTAGATTTTTTAAGATAATTTTTGTTTTTGACTTGGAGTCTCACTCTGTCGCCAAACCGGAGTGCAGTGACACACTCATTGCCAACCCAGTGTTGACCTGCTGGGCTCCAGTGATGCTTTCACCTCAACCTTCGAAGTACCTGAAAATACACTTGTGTGCTACCATGCCCAGATTTGATTTGATTTGCTTTGGTTTGATTTGATATTTTAGAGACAAGGTCTCACCAAGTTGCCTGCAGGTTTATGCAGTCCAATCACTGCAGCCTCCCAAAGTGCTGGGATTACAGGTTGAGCTGCTGAACCCAGCCAAGATAATTTTTCAATCATTCTTGACTGATTTAGGTATTTTTGAGTCTCTTAATATAGTTTTATAGTTTTTCCACTGGATTTGTTTGCTTGTTTTTAAGAAACAGGATTTTCCTCTATCACTCAGGCTGGAGTGCAGTGGTGCAGCCAAAACTCTTTACAGTTTTGAACTCCTGGCCCAAAACAAACCTCCTGTTTGGGCCGCCTAGAGCGTCATGAGATTTTCAGCATTTTCTTTTTGTTCCCTTCCCATATATCTTGCGTATTCATTTGCCTTGATCCAGCCAAATTCCAAATGCCAGGAAATGTTTCTTTTATTTTGTTTTTGTTTTTGTTTTTACCTAGTGCTCTTTGCTGTAGCTAAAAAACACTAACTTCCCACATACCATCAGCAGAATGCTGGACAATTAATAGGCCTCTAGGAAGAAACTTGAACAAAAATCAACAGAAGTTAGTGAAAAATATCTCAGTTATCTGCTTGTGAAAGTTGTCGGAATCAAAATGGAGATACCCATGTTATAAAGAAAACAAAGGAAAACAGAAGAAATAAAACCCTGACAAATAGGACTGGGGGAGGCTATAAAGACAGCATTCTCATGCTATATGCATAATAACAAAATGATCCCAAAAGGCTCTGCATAAAGGACAACCTGGCACAAAGTCCATCCCAAATTTATACCAAAAATAATAATAATAATAATAAGTTTGAAATATGGGAAAAGGTCTTTAAAGATGTCTGCCCAGTAAGTGCCTTTCCAACCTCTGATTCACATCATTCTTGTTCTTAATTTTCGAGTCAAGGATAATTATTTCAAAACAATTATGTGATTTTACTTATTTTTCCTTTAAAAACTTTTGTGTTCCGTTACCTCCCTGTATATACACAGAGTTTATCAGTCACACATCTTTCCATAACAATACCCAATTCCTAAGTAAATATCATTTTTTTAAAAAACCTCTTTTGTTATTAAGCTGACATGTCACAGAGTTTCTTGTCTCCAAATCACATACTTTACATCATTTTCCAAAATGTCTCAACAAGATTAAGATTTGTAGAATGAGCTGGGCTCGGTGGCTCAGCCTGTAATCCCGCACCTTTGGGAGGCTGAGGTGAGTGGATTGCCTGAGCCCATGGGTTTGAGACCCACTTGGGCAACTTGGTGAGACCTCATCTCTACAATAAATAAAAAATTAGCCGGGTGTAGTAGCGTGTGCTGTAGTTCTAACTACTTGGAAGGGTGAGGCAGAAGGATCGCTGGAGCCCAGCAGGTTGAGTCTGCAGTGGCTGGGAGTGGCTACTGCACTCCAGTCTGGGTGACAGAGTGAGACTCCAACTCAAAAAAAAGAAAAGATTTGTAGAATGAAATGTATAGGTCCTTTGACCTTTTAATCATTGATAAGAAAACTGCTTTAGTTTTAGAAACCAGTGATTATACAGAACACTTTGAGCATGTCCAGATTGATAACAATTTTTCTATAGGCAATAATATTGATCCTTTTTTATCAGCACCCATGACAGCCTCCTGCGCATCACCTGGAAGCTTGTTTACTGGTATATTGTTATTAGCCAATGTACTCCTCCAGCCTACCACCTGAGGTCATGGAACAATGATGCCTGGGGATATCAAGATACTAGATTTATGTGACTGCTATAGAAACTGAGGAATACAACTCTGTACAGTTCTTTTGGCCCAGACCTCCTCCAGGTCTAAGCCCCTTGGCTTTAGAGGCTTGTTTTAGAGCTTTTAAATACTCTCAGTCTTTATCCTGCCATGCCACACTTGCCTCGGTGTGTCAATCTCCTTTCCCTCAGTGAAAAGTGAGTAATAAATTTTACTTCTTTCTACTTTGATCTTTGTTGAAATCTAGAGTTTTTCCCATGGCACAAGCTCACCATGCCTCAGGTTACCCTTTCAAGAATCTTTATCTCTTATCTTCCCTCACCCCCCTAATCTACTGGATATGACTTTCAGTAAAATTTGAAAAGCAGTTATGCTAGTTAACATTGCTTTCCTTTTCTAATATTGGGCAGAGAAGGTTTTCAACATTTCACCCTTAGGTGAGATGTTAATTGGGGATCTCTTACAGATAGACTTTATCAAATTAAAGGAGTTCATGTTTTCAAATTAGCTAAGTGTTTATAATGAAGAGGTGTAGCATTTCTACAAAGTTGTCCCAGATCTACTGAGATTATCATATGATTTTTCTTCCTGCCCTGTTAATATGGTAGATAATATTGATTGATTTTCAAGTGCTAAACCAGTGTTGAAGTCCTGACACTCCACAAGGTCATAAGGTATTTTTAAATTTATAGCTGCATTCAGAATGCTTACATACTGCCCATAATTTTTGCCCCTGTGATCATGAGAAATACTGACTGATAAAAAAAATTGAGCAGGGCTGCTAGAGTGATGCATAAAATGGACTTGTAAATATGCATATTTGGTGATATTTAAAGAGGTCTTCCCATATAAGTGGCTGTAATGCAGAAAAATACTTTTCAAGCATTAGAAACATGTCTAATTTGGGACTTTTCAAAAGTCTTGAGTGGCTCGTTTATTTTTTATGTTTTTATAGAGTCAGGTCTCACTATGTTGCCTAAGCTGGTTTTAAACTCTTAAACAATTAACTCTTAAACCTGCCTTGATTTCCTAAAATTCTGGGATTTCAGGCATGAGCCACTACACTTGGCCTGGGGTTTCACTTTTACAAGATTGAAAGAGTTGTGGAGATACAAAATGGTGAAAGTTGCAGATAGGGGCTATATATTTAGTCCAAGACAGGAATGCATCCATAAACCCCTTTTATCTAAATGTTGTAAAGGTGTCCATCTGAAATCCCCCTCATCTGACCCAAGATAACAAGATTTTTCTCTACAATTAATTGACAAACAGGGATGCTGTGATTTGAATGTCCCATTCAAAACTCATGTTGAAATTTAATACCCAAAGGGACAGTAGTCAGAAGTGGGACATTAAAGAGGTGATTGGATCATGAAGACTTTGTTCTATTGATTGATGAATCCATTCATAGATTAAAGGATTCATGGTTAATGGGTAATCAGGCGAGGGGAATGGGTGACATTTAAGTGAAACCTGGCGGGGTTTGGTGGCTCAGCCTGTAATTCCAGCACTTTCAGAGGCTGAGGGGAAGGAATTGACTGAGTCCACAGGTTTGAGACCCACCTGGGCAATTTGATGAGACCTCGTCTGTACAATAAATCAAAAGTTAGCCAGACATGCTAGCACACGCCTGTAGTTCCAGCTACTTGGAAGGCTGAGGTTGAAGGATCGCTGGAGCCCAGCAGGTGGAGTCTGCAGTAGCCAAGAGCATGCCACTGCACTCCAGTCTGGGTGACAGAGTGAGACTCCAATTCAAAAAAAATAAAAAAAGAAGGGAAACCTAAGCTATCATGTTCAGCCCTTTCACCATTGCTTAGGTCTGGAGGGTAGATCCCTCATTAGTACACAATGTTCTGGGGGGTGTGAGTGAGTTCTCACTGTATTTGTTCCCACAGTTCTGGGATAATAGTTTGTTTTTGGTTGGTGGAATTGTTTTCTGAGACACAGTCTGCCCCTGTCAACCAGACTGAAGTACAATGGCACCATCATAGTTCACTGCACTTTCAGTATCCTGGGTTCACATTTTTCTTCCAACTCAGCCTCCACAGTAACTAGGAAAACAGCATGTACCCCCAGGCTTGGCCAATTTTTATTTATGTATTTATTTTTTTAGACAAAGTCTCACTGTTGCCCAGGTTGGAGGGCAGTGGCACAATCCTGGTTTGCTCCAGATTTGGCCTCTTGGATTTGAGTGATTCTTCCATCTGAGCCTCCCTAATAGTTGTCATTATAGGTGCATGTCACCACACTCAGCTAATTTTTTATTTTTTTGTAAAGAAGAGTCTCACAATGTTTCCCAGGCTGATCTCAAACTCCTGGGCTCAAGCAAACCCCCTGCCTTGGCCACTCAAAGTGCTGATATAATTGGCATGAACCACCATGCCTGGCCTAAATTTTTTTGCTTTTATAAAAATGATTTTGCTGTGTTGCCCAGGCTAGTCTTAACCTCTAAACATCAAGCAATCCTCTCAACTCAGACATCGAAAGTGCTAAGATTACAAGCGTGAGTCACTGTGCCCAACAAGATGTAGTTGTTAATGTTAAGGAGGAGTGCAGTGGCTTACACCTGTAATACCACCCTATTTGGAGACAAAGGTGGGACGATCACTTGTGCCTAGGAATTGAGGCAGTAGTGAACCACGATTGTGCCACTGCACACCAGCCTGGACAACAGAGTGAGACCCAATCATTGACAAACAAACAAAA
>NW_007154760.1:0-1149 GCF_000164805.1 Carlito syrichta | reverse complement strand
GCTGCGGTCCAGGAGACAGGCTGGTGTTCCTTGACTTTGCAGGTTCCTCCATATTGCAAACCTTGGTTTTCAGCAGGTTGTGGGGGTAGCCTTGACTCAGAGAGGAGCCCTGGGTGTTGTCATCTAAACCCCTGCCCTGGTGATGGCATGTCCTGGTTGGTTTCAAACCCATTGGACCTCTCTGTTGGTGGCATCTGCCATTGGCTCCTGTCATGTGTTTCTTGACAGCGTTTTTGGCTCCTTTCAACTCCAGAAACAGATGTGAGCCTGGTGGATGCCAGCTAAGGAGCCTGAAAAATCAGTCCACATTCCCTCAGAGATGAGGGTGTTGGTAGGAGTTTTGGCTCATTGCAGCAATGTTACCAAGTGCCCAGGCCCAGGCCTGCTCTCGGAAGGAAGAGCGATAAGGGACACATAACTACACAGAGTGTGAGTTCCACTATTAGGGGAGCCCAAACCTCACTGGCACACAATTTACTTATGTAGAAATCCTCCCATGTAACCAACAACTCTAAAATAAAATAAAATAAAATAAAATAAAATAAAATAAAATAAAATAAATTAAAAACTTTACACTTTAACAATGCCTTTTGTCTTTTCTTTTAGCAACCGTGAAAAAATTAATTTAGATTCCCTTCCCTGTATCACAGATTATCTCAAAGCACAGACTAGGACTAGAACCAGACAAGAATTTAAATAATTTGTGGAAAGGAGGGGGAAGAAGAATGTATTACTTTTTCCTCTCCTTATCTAGTCAGATTCCATTTTTAATTGTTCTCTACACAATTGCACCTCCAACACTCTATGAACAGAGAAAAGCAAATGGATAGCTCAGCTAGTTCTCAAAGCATTAAAAAGGAATATTCCTAACTCCTGCCCCTTACCCTTATTTTCTGGGTCTCCCTCTTATCTACCTTCTGTCTGCTGACTATCCACTCTTTCCTCTTGGTAAAGAAATCTACCCAGACTACCTAGCTTTGAAGCTCATCTTTGAAGGCTTAGAACCTTTTCTTCTTCCAGGAAATGCATGCTATTCTATCAAAATTGAGGCAGTCTTGTTATTAGCAAAGCAACCATATGTCTGAGTTTCATCACGAAGTTTTACTTCACATATTCTATCCTCTAGTCCCAAAGTGCTCCCTTATAACT
>NW_007154759.1:0-830 GCF_000164805.1 Carlito syrichta | reverse complement strand
CAGCAATAATTATGCTTGCTTCTGACACTGGAACCAAGCTTTAAGAAGATTAAGAATAAAAATTACCACCCCCTCCTAATCTATGTGTTAAATAATCTGCTAGACACATAAAAAAAAAAAACCCAGTACACATTCTTAGAACTATGCTGTAGTTCTACTTTACTTAAATATCCCATACAGTTAGAAAACATTAACTCATCCCAGGTATGTTCAGCAGAGGAGATGCTGAGACTGATGTTGAGGCTAATTTGTCAGCATCTATCCACCAAACCATTTACTGGGCATGAAGATGGAGGAGTCCTTTCATTGACTCAGCAAACATCTGCCTCAAACAAGGCACAAAGCCAAGTAATGCCTGGAGATACAAAGTTACAATGCCTGACAAGTATAACAAAGAATTTAGAATACTAAATAGCAATAAGTGCTAATTAATAGGACTTAATATTAATCATAATAAACTACTGGTTATTAATAAATTTATAGTTATTAATAACAAAATAATAAGTAATAGAATATGATAGATGAAGTCTAAATAGTCGGTTTCTTTTTAAAGTCCAGAACTCTTCTCTTTTAGTGATACAAAAAGCCAACTACTTTAATTATGTTCAAAGGCATTTATATAAAAAATAATCTGTAACAGACTGTCATATGAACAGAGTCCAGATCACAAAACAACTCTCAAGAGACCTCAAGGCCTTTAGCACACATTAGCAAAGGCCCTGAGGCCCAGGGTCTGAAAGTCTTGGCACATGTGCACTTTGTTACAGCACCAAGGGCAACATCAGCTTGCCCAATATTACAACCCAACAAGCAGTCACTGAAAGCACCGA
>NW_007154758.1:0-592 GCF_000164805.1 Carlito syrichta | reverse complement strand
CCAGGATATCTAGGTAGTTAGGTAGTTAAGACAGCTGGCAAGCCAGGGAGCTAAATGACAGGTAGCTAGTTAAGCCAGCTGGCTACGTATCTGGCGTCTAGTTATGTCACCTAGTTAGGTCAGTTAGCTATCCAGCTGTCTAGCTTGGTAGCTAGCTAGTTACGTCTGCTTGATAGCCAGCTGTCTACTGCGTGGAGTCAGCTAGTTATGTCAACTGGCTAGCCTGCTTGATAGCTACGAAACTAGGCAATTAAGTCATTTGGATAGCCAGCTGGCTAGCTAGGTAGTTAGATAGTTATGTCAGCTGTCTAGTCAGATGGCTAGCTAGTTAAGTCACATAGTTAAGTCAGCTGAATAGTCAGCTGGCTAGCTAGGGAGCTTCCTAGTTAAGTCAGCAGGATAGCAAGCTGTCTAGCTAGATAAGTCACCTAGTTAATTCAGTGGTATAGCCAGCTGCCTAGCTATGTAGCAAGCTAGTTAATTCAACTGGCCAGAAAGCAGGACAGCTAGTTAAGACAGCTATTCAAGTCAGTTGGTTAACCAGTTCTCTGGCTATGTAGTGACATATTCAAGTCAGTTGCCTAGCCAGCTG
>NW_007154757.1:0-708 GCF_000164805.1 Carlito syrichta | reverse complement strand
CAGCTGGTTAGTCAGCTGACTTAATTGCCTAGCTACATGTGTAGCCAGCAGCTGAGCCAGCTGATTTAACTAACTGACTTAATGAAGTGGCCAACTGGCTAGCCAGCAGACTTAAATAGCTAGATATGGCTAGGCCGCTGGATAGCCAACTGACTAATCTAGCTGACATAACTAGCTACCTACCTACACAATCTGCAGGCTTGCTAGCTGAATTAATTACCTACCTACCTACCTAACCTGCTGTCCAGTGTGTTGACTTAACTAGGTTACTTATCTAGCTAGCCAGCTGGCTAACCAGCTGCTTTAACTAGCTAGCTACCATGCTAGGCAGGTGGCTAGCCAGCAGACTTAACAAACTAATTTAACTAGCTAGCCAGCAGCCTTATCTAGCTGACTTAACTAGCTAGCTACCTAGCTAGCCAGCTGATTTAATTAGCTGACATAGCTATCTAGTTAACTAACTATAAAGCTGGCTGGCCAGATGACATAACTAGCTGACATAATCTGCTAGCCAGATGGCTGGCCAGCTGATTAGCTAGCTAGCCAGCTGGCTGGCCACTGAATTAACTAGCTGTCTTAACCAGCTAGTTAGCTGGCTAGCCAGCTGACTTAACTAGCTAGTTACTTAGCTAGCCAGCTAAAAAAAGAACTGAACTAGCTGACTTAACTACCTATCCCGCTTGAAGTCAGCTGACTTAACTAGCTTGG
>NW_007154756.1:0-415 GCF_000164805.1 Carlito syrichta | reverse complement strand
GATGAATACCTATCTAGCCAGCTGGCTAGCCAACTGACTTACCTAGCTGACTTAAGATAGTAAGATGCCAAGTCAGCTCACTTAACTAGCTAGATACCTACATAGCCTGCAGGCTAGCCAGGTCACTAAACTCTCTGACTTGAATCGCTAGCCTGCTGGCTAGCAAGCTGAGATATCTAGCTAGCTACCTGCCTAGCCAGTTGGCTAGACAGCTGACTAAATTAGTTGAGTTAACCAGCTATCCAGATGGCTAGCCAGCTGACTTAACACGCTGACATCACTAGCTCACTAGGTAGCTATCTAACTAACTTAACTAGCTAGCTATATACATTGTCAGTTGGATAGCCAGCTTCTTAACTTGCTGAATTAACCAGCTAGCCAGCTGGCTTGCCAACTGACTTAACTAGCTCACTAC
>NW_007154755.1:0-461 GCF_000164805.1 Carlito syrichta | reverse complement strand
GAGTGAGCCGACAGGTAAGCTGACTTAACAAGTCGGCCGGCAAGTGAGCCGACTGGTCAGTTGACTTAACTAATCTGCTAGTGAGTGAGCTGACTGTTCAGCTGAATTTAGTTGGCTGGTGAGTGAGCTGACTGGTTAGAAGACTTAGCTAGTTGGCTGGTGAGTGAGGAGACCACTGAGCTGAATTAATTAGTTGGCTGTCGAGTGAGCCAATGGGTGAGATGCCTTAACTAATTTGCCAGTCAGAGAGCCATTGGTGAGCTGACTTAACTAGTCGGCTGGTGAGCAAGCCGACTAGTTAGCTCTCCTGTTGGCCTGCGAGCAAACCTACGAGTTAGTTGAACTTTTGGCTGGCGAGTGAGCTGACTAGTTTGCTGACTGGTTGGCAGGTGAGTGAACAGACTAGTTAGCTGATTTGATGGAAAGTGAGTGAGGCCACAAGTTAGCTGACCAGCTTGCTG
>NW_007154754.1:0-478 GCF_000164805.1 Carlito syrichta | reverse complement strand
TGGCCTCCTTTGAAACCTCGTGTGAATGATAGGCAAGAAAGTGCCTTTTCCTCTCCCATCTCCGAGGGTGATTCCTCTCTCTGGATGTCAGGGGTGGTGGTGGTGGTGATGATGGTGATTATTATTATTTGGAGTTGGAGTCCTGCTCTGTCTTCCAGGTCTGAGCACAGGGACATGCTCACGGTTACCACAGATCCCACCTGTCTGGCTCAGGTGATCCTCCAACCTTCAGCCTCCAGCCTGTTGTTCCAGCCACTCCCCCACCCCAAGTGACTGGAACCAAAGGACTGCTCCACCATGCCTGGCTAATCTTTGGATTTATTTTTGATGACCGAGACGAGGTCTTCCCCATGTTCCAGGATGGTGTTGAAACTGTAGGTTCAAGCTGTCCACTAGCCTGGGGCTCCAAAGGGCAAGGTTGCCAGTCTGAGCCCCTGAGCATGGCCTGTAGTTGTTGTGGTGGTGGTGGTTGGTATTA
>NW_007154753.1:0-662 GCF_000164805.1 Carlito syrichta | reverse complement strand
TCGTGTGAATGATAGGCAAGAAAGTGCCTTTTCTCTCCCATCTCCGAGGGTGATTCCTCTCTCTGGATGTCAGGGGTGGTGGTGGTGGTGATGATGGTGATTATTATTATTTGGAGTTGGAGTCTTGCTCTGTCTTCCAGGTCTGAGCACAGGGACATGCTCACGGTTACCACAGATCCCACCTGTCTGGCTCAGGTGATCCTCCAACCTTCAGCCTCCAGCCTGTTGTTCCAGCCACTCCCCCACCCCAAGTGACTGGAACCAAAGGACTGCTCCACCATGCCTGGCTAATCTTTGGATTTATTTTTGATGACCGAGACGAGGTCTTCCCCATGTTCCAGGATGGTGTTGAAACTGTAGGTTCAGGCTGTCCACTAGCCTGGGGCTCCAAAGGGCAAGGTTGCCAGTCTGAGCCCCTGAGCATGGTCTGTAGTTGTTGTGGTGGTGGTGGTTGGTATTATTATTCTGAGTCGGATTCCCACTCTGTCACCCAGGCCAGAGTGCAGGGGCCCGCTCTTGGAAAGGAGCCTCCACCGATGACTCTGGTGATTCTCCCACTGCGTCATCCCAAGTGGCCGGAAGGAAAGCCTTGTGCTACCAAGCTTGGCTCATTATTTTTGGCTTCTTGTAGACATGATGTCTCGCCAAGGTGCCCAGGCAGG
>NW_007154752.1:0-4104 GCF_000164805.1 Carlito syrichta | reverse complement strand
GGAGTCTCACTCTTTCACCCAGACTGGAGTGCAGTGTCCACTCCCAGCAACTGCAGCCTCAACCTGTGGGGCTCCGGCGATCCTTTTGCCTCATCCTCCCAAGTAGCCGGAATTACAGTCAAGTGTTACCATGCTCGGCTGATTTTTTTATTTATAGTAGAGATGAGGTCTCACTGTCAAGGCAGGTCTCGAACCCGTTGGCTCAGGCAATCCATTTGC
Source organism: Carlito syrichta (assembly GCF_000164805.1). NCBI lineage: Eukaryota > Metazoa > Chordata > Mammalia > Primates > Tarsiidae > Carlito > Carlito syrichta. Next base: position 3,885 of record NW_007154752.1, on the reverse strand, counting down.
CTCAACCTCCCAAAGGCGCGGGATTACAGGCTGAGACACCAAGCCCAGCTCCAGCAGATTTCTATAAGACATTTAAGGAGGAGCTGATGCCAATCCTACTGAAAGTATTCCAGGCGATTGAGAAAGATGGAACTCTCCCCAAATTATTTTGTGAAGCTAACATCACATTGATATCCAAGCCAGGTAAAGAACCAACAAAGAAAGAGAACTACAGGCCAATATCTTTGATGAACGTAGATGTTAAAATTCTCAACAAGGTCCTAGCCAACCGGATTCAATAACACATTTCAAAAGTCATCCTTCATGACCAAGTAGGCTTCATCCCTGGGGTGCAAGTCCGGTTCAACATTCGTAAAACCATAAATGTATTTAAAAACATCAACAGATGTCATAACAAAAACCACATGATTATATCATTAGATGCAAAAAAATCTTTTGAAAAAATACAGCACCGCTTCTTGATAAAATCCCTTGAACATCTAGGTATACGTGGAACATACCTCAAAATAGTAAAAGCCATCTACAAGAAACTCACAGCCAGCATAATCCTAAACAACAAAAATTGGAAACATTTCCCCTGAAAACTGGAACAAGATAAGGATGCCCCCTCTCACCCCCCCCCCCATTCAATATAGAATTGGAAATCCTGGCTAGAACAATCAGAAAAGATAATATGATCAGGGGTATCCAAACAGGAAAAGAGGAAGTCCTGTTATCTCTCTTTGCAGACGACATGATTATGTACCTTCAAAACGCAAGAGAATCTGTCAAAAAACCTCCTTGTACTGATAAAGGTCTTTGGCAAAGTCTCAGGTATAAAATAAATGTGCAAAAGACAATCAAATTTCTTTATACCAAACATAAGCCAACAAAAACCCAAATAAAAAGCAAAATCCAATTCGCAATAGCCAGAAAAAAATATAAAATAATTTGGCATCTTCCTATTCAGAGACTTGAAAGACGTTTACAATGAAAACTACAAACACTGCTCAACCAAGTCAAAGATGACAAAAAGTGAAAAAATATCCAATGCTCATGGATTGGAAGAATCAACATTGTGAAGATGTCCATCTTATCTAAGGCAATCTACAGATTTAATGCAATACCCATGAAATTACCAGCAACATTCTTCTTAGATCTAGGAAAAATAAATGCAGGAATTCCTATGGAAACACAAACGACCAAGAATAGTCAGAAGAATCCTCAGCAAAAAAAGGAGATATCACACTACCAGACTTTAAACTTTACTATAAAGCTGCAATAATCAAACAGCTTGATATTGGTACAAGAACAGGCATATAGACCAATGGAATAGAATTGAGATTCCAGAAGCAAAACCTCAATTTCTCAGCCATCTTATCTTCACCAAACACAATCTATTCAGTATATGGTGCTGGGTAAACTGGCTGACCACATGCAGAAGATTCTAATGAGACTCCTATATCCACATACACAAAAATTAACTCTAAATGGATCAGAACCTAAATGTAAAACCTCAAACCATAAGAAATTTAGAAAATGCAGGCATACCCTAATGTAAGTTGGAACTGGCACCCAATTCCTGAGCAAAAGCCGAAATGCATGGGCCATAAGAGAGAAGATAGACAAGTGGGACCTCATTAAACTGACAAGCTTCTGCAAAGCCAGGGAAACCATCAAGAGAACAGGGAGACAGCCCACAGACTGGGAAAACGTACTTGCCAATACATATCTGACAAAGGCCTAACATCAAGGATCTACAAGGAGCTCAAACATGTTGAAAAGACAAAAACAAACAACCCCATTACAAAGTGGGCAATAGATATGAACAGACACTTCTCAAAAGAATTCAGATGAGTGACCAACAGATTCCTGAAGAAATGGTCAACCACACAAGTAATCAAGGAGATGTACATTAAAACTGCACTGGGATACCACCTAACGCCAATCAGAAAGGCCATCTTCAATAACTCAAAAAAAAACCAGATGCTGGAGAGGATGTGGCAGAAAGGGAATACTTCTACACTGTTGGTGGGAATGTAATCTAGTACACCCTCAGTGGAAATCAGTGTGGCGATTCCTAAAAGCTCTGAAAAAATCAACCTTCCATATGACCCTGCAATCCCTCTACTGGCAATATATCCTGAAGAACTCAAATCACCCTATAAAAAAGTATCTGCACACGTGTGTTTTTCGCAGCATTGCTCACAATAACAAGATCATGGAACCGATCATGATGTCCATCAAAGAAGGATTGGATTTAAAAAATGGTACATATGCACAATGAAATATTACACAGCCATAAAAAAGAAAAAATCATAAATTTCGCAGAAGCTAGATGGAATTAGAGTTTATAATACTGAGTTATCTCTCACAGAAACAAAGATCTGAGTATCACATGTTCTCACTCATAAGTGGACCTTGAACAACTATCGTAATACTATAAGAAAAGGCTTGATAGTGGTGAGAAACTATGGGGGAGGGGCAAAGAGGAGAAGGGAGGTGGTATTAAAGGTAGTCAATATCTGTCTGGGGACGGGGTCACACCTCATCAAAAGGGGATCTGCACAATGCATATTTATATACCTAGTCCTCAACTCTACCCCACAATTCTAAAATAAAAAATATGTATTAAAAAAAGAAAAAAAGAATAAAATAAAGAAAAATTAAAAAGTGACTCAAAAAAAAAAGAAATGACAGCCATCTTTTTAAAGAAATGCTATGTTAAGATGTTATCTTTTGTGTCAAATTTACTGTGATATCCAAAACTGGGGAGTTACAACTTGAAAGAAAAAGATATCTCTGCAATTAACGTGTATATTATAGACACATTAGTCCGAGTTTCCGTGACCTGCCTTTCAGTTAAGTTTTGATTTATAAGGCAGCATAGTTTAGTGTTTCAAGTTCATGGTTAGCTAATTAAAAGATGTCAGCATTGATATGTGACCCACTATATTTTTCATAAAAGTAACTACAATTACAATCTGAGGCCAAGTTTAAATTCTTTCCATTTCAAATTTTTATAAAAGTAAAAATTTCAAGTTATTCAAAAGTTGTGATCAGTAAAATTTAATTGTTATCAGTCTGTTCTTTTACCCCTTTTATCTTAAAAAAAGAGTGACTATTAACTTTCTCAACAACCTCCATTACCACCGCCGTATACATACAAACCATATATTATACATGTTTTCTAAGGATTGGTTGAGATAGTTTTTTAATAGCTGCAAAAATATACACACAATATAAAGTTTATCATTTTTTGAATATACTGTTGGGGACATTAAGTTAAATACATTTACTTTGTTTTGCCACCACCACCACCACCACCAGGACATAGGATGCTGTTTTTGTCTGGTAAAACTTAAACTTTGTCTAGATTAAATAATAATTCCCTTTCCTACTCTCTCCCCATCATCTAGCAACCACAAATCAATTTCTTTTGTCTTTATGAGTGACTACTCAAAGCGAGAAATGTAAGTGGAACCATACAGTGTTTGTCTTTTTGTGATTGATCTATTTCATTTAGCAGAATGTTCTTAACAGTCATCAATGTTAAAGGATGTGTAAAAATATCCTTCTTTTTATTGGATAATATTTTATTGTATTTATGTACCACATTTAGTTTATCCATTTATTCATTGACGGGCACTTAGACAACTTCTACCTTTTGACTATTGTTAATAATGCTGCTATTAACATGAGTGTACAGGTACCTCTTCAAGTCTGTTTTCAAATATTTTTTGTGTATACCCAGGAGTGAAATTGCTGTGTCATATGGTAATTTGATTTTTGCAATTTTCCATAGGTACTACATCATTGTATAATCCTACAAAAGAGTATATAAGGGTTCCATTTTTCTTTTTCTTTTTTTTGAGTTGGAGTCTCACTCTGTCACCCAGACTGCAG
>NW_007154751.1:0-706 GCF_000164805.1 Carlito syrichta | reverse complement strand
GGGTCACTCACTGAACACTGAACACAGAGCACGGGCCTTCATTGGAACACTCATATGAGAGAGGGTCAGTCACTGGGCCATGCCCCATCAGAAGTAGGTTAGTTACTGGGGCACAGATAATAGAGGATCTGCAGTCACTGGGTCATCTAACACAGCAGAGTTAGTCACTGGGACACCCATCAAAGAGGCAGGCTATTCAATGTGGCATCTAATTTGGAGGAGGAACAGTGACTGGGATTCCATTCACAAAGGAGGAACAGTCAATGTAATACTTATTATGGAGGAAATCCAATCAATTGGGGTTCCTTCACAAAGATGTGTCAGTCAGTAGGACACCCATTATGGAGCAGGCCCAGAAATTGAGCACCCATCACAGAGGAGGACTAGACACTAGAATACCCATTTTCGAGGAAACCCAGTAAACTGGAAACCTATCAGAGAAGAGGGCTAGTCCCTAGGGCACCCTTATAAAAAGATGGCGAGTAATTGGGGCATCAATTACATAGGAGGCACAGTCACTGTAACAGTCAAAATACAGGAGGTCCACTCATGGAGAAACCCATTACAGACAAGGGCTATCACTAGAGCAGCTGTAATATAGGAAAATCAGTCACTGTGGAAGGAATTACAGAGGAGACACCATTACTGTGGCACACACTGTAGAGAAGACACAGTAACTGGTACAGCCATTACAAAGGAAGGCCAG
>NW_007154750.1:0-916 GCF_000164805.1 Carlito syrichta | reverse complement strand
ATTGAGGAGGCCTAATTACTGGAACATCCATCTCACAGGAAGCTAGTCACTACTATTCCAGTAGTGGTGGTCCAGTCTGGAAAACACCCAATATGGAAGAGACCATGATATTGTGACACCTATCACAGAGCAGGGCAAATCATTATGGCACCCATTATAGAGGAGGGCCAGTCACTGTGGTATGAATCACCAAGGAGGCCCAGTCACAGGGACACCCATAAGGGAGGAGAAATAGTCACTCTGGACCTATTATGTAGAAGACTCAGTCACTGGGGCAATGATCACAGAGAGAGTCCATTCACTGTGGCCCCCATCACACAGGTTGGCCAGCTACTGGGTCATCAATTATAGTGGTGGCTTAGTCACTGGGGTGTTTATGAAAGAGAAGAGACAGTCACAGGAACACTGAACACAGAGGAAGTACAGTCAATGAGGGACTAAATGCAGAAGAGGGACAGTAAATAAGGGAGCCATCATAGATGAATCAAGTCACTGGGGCACCCATCACAGAGGAGGGACAAAAACTGGGTACCCAACACAGAAGGGTAGTCACTGGAGAATCATTATAGAGTAAGATCAGTCATTGTGGCAACAATCACAGAAGTGGGACAGTCTTGGGGGTAGCCCTAACTGAGGAGGGGTAAACACTGGGGTTACCATTATAAAGGAGGCCCAATCACTGGGTCATCTATCACAGAGTAGAGTCAGTCACGAGGAAACCAACACAGTGGATAACCAGTCATTGGTCAGACTTCACTGGTCACCCAATTTGGAGGATGACCAGTGACCAGAGCTTCAATCACCAAGGAGACTCTGTCAATGGAGTATCTACTACGTAGGGGGCCCAATCACTGGAACATCCATCACAGAGAAAGACCAGTCAGTGAGACAGCTATTATGGAGGAAGTTCAGAACC
>NW_007154749.1:0-601 GCF_000164805.1 Carlito syrichta | reverse complement strand
AGAGGCAAGAAGATGTCCTGATCCCCCGGGTTGACAGGGCACTTTGGCAAGACATCGTCTATACAAGAAACTAATAAAATGAGCCCTGTCTCCGCAAATATCAGAATAGTGCACTGATTCTCAACTGCGTGTGCTTAGTTCACAGGGCGACTAGCTTTAAAGCCAGGACAAATGGTATTGGAAGGGAGAGAAATGTCCCCGGATGAGGAATATGTCCCTGACCTTCATGGCACAAGGTCCTTGTTGCCGAGTCAGTGGGTCAACCTGCCTTGGACACATTTCTCACCTCGGAGAGGAGAGCCAGCAGGAACCTGGCCAGGAAGCCTCGGGAATTCCCACATCAAAGCTGGGGCAGCCATTGCGGGGGTTGGGGCTGGATGGTGCCAATCTTGGGGGACCCTCACAGGAGGGGTTGTGGAGGAGAAGGCCTGAGGGCAGAAGCTTTGTGGAAATAAGGATTTCCTTCTTTCTTTTTCTTTCTTTCTTTCTTTCTTTCTTTCTTTCTTTCTTTCTTTCTTTCTTTCTTTTTTTCTTTCTTTCTTTCTTTCTTTCCTTCTTTTCTTTCCTCACTAGATTGCCCAGGCTGCTCTCAAACCACTCA
>NW_007154748.1:0-4056 GCF_000164805.1 Carlito syrichta | reverse complement strand
CAGTGACCAGGACACCCAATACAAAAGAGGATTAGCCACGGGGACACCCATCACAGAGGATGGTCAGTCACTAAGGTACACATTATGGAGGAGGTATCTTCACTGTGACATTTATCACAGACGAGGACTAGTCAATGGGTCTTCCATCACATATGAAGACTAGTCAGTGAGCCAACAAACAAAGAGGAGGCCCAGACACTTGGGAACACATTATGGAGCAGGTCCAGTCCTGAAACACCTCATGAAAGAGGGTCATTAACTGGGGCACCTATTATGGAAGAGGTTTAGTAAGTGGGAGGCCCACGACATAAAAGAGCTAGTCACATGAACTAACGTTTTGGAGAATGTCTCATCACTAAGGCAACAATTACAGAAGAGACTCAGTTATAGTGTCACCCATAATTAAAGAGGGCCAGTCATTGGGGCATTCACTGGTAAAATCAATCACGGAGGAAGGCTTGACACTGAGTCACTCATCACAGAGGATTAGCAGTCATTGGAGATTCCATTACAGAAGAGAATCAGTCACTGTGAAACTCATTATGAAGATCTAATCAATGGGGCAACCATGGCAGAGGAGAACCTGTTACTGGGATTCCAATTTAAGAGCAGGTATACTCAGTAGGACATTTATCATAAATGATAGCCAGTGCCTGGGGCATCAGGAGAACCATTCAATGGGCCTTTCATCACAGAGGAAGGTCAGTCAATGGAGCAACCATCACAGAAGTGTGCCAGTTACTGGAGCACATATTATATAGGAAGACCAGTCACTGTGGCAAACATCACAGAATAGACTACTCACAGAGACACACATCAGAGATGAAAGCTAGTCACTAGGAAAACCAACACAGAAAAGAGCCAGTCATTAAGGCAGCTATCACAAAGGAAATCCAGTCAGTTTTGCACTTAGAGTTGGTCACACAGGTACACATAATAGATGAGGGCCAGTCACTGTGACACCTATCACACAGGAGGGCCAGTCACTGGAGCAGCCATTAAGTGGAGGCTCAGTCTCACCCACCAATCACAGAGGAAGGCCTGACACTGAGGTACTTATCTCAGAGGACATATGATCACTTGTTATCCTCTCTCATGGGTGCCCCAGTCAAATCTCAGAGGACCATTTACTGTGGTACCCATTAAGAGGAGGACCAGTCACTGGTATGCCAATCACAGATGAGGACTAGTCCCTTGGAGGCACATCAGAGAAGAGAACCATTCACTGGAACTCCTATGATAAAGAGGGTTATTCACTAGGTCACCCATGATGGAGAAGGGAAAGTCACTGGGACATTGATCAGAAAGGAGGGGCAATTATTTCAGCACCATTCACAGAGAAGGCCAGTCACTGTGACAACCATCACAGAAGAGTGCATGTTATGAGATATCCATTATAGAGGAGGCTCAGTCATTGTGAATCTCATCACAATCGAAGGCTAGTCACTCAGGTATCCATCACAAAAGCGGTTCAGTCACTAAGGCACCAATCACAGAGGAGGGACAGTCACTGGAGAACATGTCGTAGAGAAGATGCAATAACTGAGACACTCATTACAATGGAGAATAAATTATTGGGGCACATATCCCAGAAGAGGACAACTCAAAGAGGCACACATCCCAGAGGACTGTCAGTTGCTTGGGCATCCATAACGGGGAAGGCCAATCACTAAGGCATAATCACAGAGGGGGCCAAGCCATGGTCACCCATCACAGATGAGGCTCAGTTACTTCAGCAAACTTTACAGAGAAGACCTGTTTACTTCAACACACTTTACAGAGAAGAGCTGTTCACTGGGGGACCAATCACAGAGGAGGGCAAATCACTGGGAAACTGATCACAGAAGAAGGACAGATACTGGGGGTATCAATCCCAAAGGATGATCAGTGACTGGGAACCCATCACAGAGGAAGACTAGTCACTTGGGCACCAATCACAGAAGACAGTCATCACTGTAGGTTCATCACTGAAGAGGGCCTATTACTGGGCAGCCATCTTAGAAGAGGCAAATTCACTGAAACACCAATAACAGAAGAGAGCTCATCACTTGAGAATCAATAATAGAGAAGGACAGTCATTGGGACATCCATCACTGAAGAGGTCAAGTCACTGAACTGTTCACTATGGAGTATTGCCAGTCAATGGAGTACCCGTTATAGAAGAGGCTGATACACTGAGTCATTTTTTTTTACAGAAGGGAGTCAATAACTGGGACACACATCACAGAGGAAAACCTGTAAATGTGACGCCCGTCAAAAAGGAGGGTTAGAACAAACATCACAGAAGAAGGTTTGCCACTGATGCACCCATCACAGAGGCATCAAAAAATAGTGGAGGCCCAGTCATTCGATCACCCTTTAAGGAGGAGACCCAGTCGCTGTGACACTTATCACAGAGGAGAACTAGTAACTGAAGCATTCATCATATGCAAAGGCAAGTCACTGTAACACCAATCACAGAGGAGGTCCAGTGGCTGGGGCACAAATTAAAGAGGAGCCTGGTCATTGGAACACCCATCAAAAAGGAGGGTTAGTCACTGGGGCACCCATGATGGAGGAGACTCTATAATTGGGGCACTCATCACAGAAGAAAGTGATTCACTGGGGCAACCATTATGGAAGAGGGCTAGTCACTGTGGCATCCGTTATGGATGAGGGATCATCACTAGGGCACCAATTACAAAAGAGGTCTAGTTACTGGGGCACCCATGAGAGAAGAGGACAAGTCACTTGGCCATGCATCAATGATGAGGACTAACCACAAGGACATGCATTAAATTGAGGGCCAATCACTAGGGCATCAGTCATAAAATATGTTCAGTCACTAGGGCACCAATCACAGAGGAGGGACAGTCACTGATACACTCCTCACAGAGGAGGGTCAGTCACTGGACCACCCTCATAAAGGAGTGCCAGTTAATAGGACACACATTATAGAGGACGGCCAGTAACTGGGGCATTCATATAAAAGAATACTACTAACTGGGGTACCCACCACAAAGGAGTACAAATCACTGAGGCACCCATTACAGAGGACTGGTATTCATTGAGGCACTCACCACGGAACAGAACCTATCTCTGAGCCACCCATATCAGTGGAAGGTTAGTCATTGTGGCACCCAATTTGGAGGCGGATCAGTCATTTCACTGGGACACCAATCACAAAGGAGTCTCAGTCAATGGAGTACCTATTATGAGAAGAACCACTCAAAGGAATACCCACCCCAGATGATAGTCCATCACTAGGGCGCCCATTAGGAAGAAGAAAAGTCACTGAGATTCTGATCAGAGGAAAGCCAGTCATTTAAGGACCCATCACAGAGAAGGATCAGTCACTGGGGCAGCCAGTGGAGTAGGGCCAATTAACGGGACAAGCATCACAGATTAGAGCCTGTCACAGAAGCTCCAAAGATAAAAGAGGCTTAGTACCTAGGGAACACGTTATGGAGAAGGGCGTCAATGGGGTACTGATCACAAAGGATGGCACCAGTCAATGGGGCACCCATGAAAGAGGAGTGATTGCCATAAGGCACCTATTACAGAGGAGGATAGTCATGGACATATATCACAGAAGATGGCTTGGTACTGGTGCATTTAACAGAGGATGTGCTAGTCACTGGGATTCCATTCACAGTTGAGAAGAAATCACTAGGGCACCACAAACAGGAAAGTCTGTCACTGAGCAACTATCACAGAGGAGAATCTGTCACTGAGTCACCCATCTTAGAAGAGTGGCAATCACTGAGCCTCCCATCACAGAGGTGGGCCAATCACTGAGGTGTCCAGTCCAGAGGAGTGTCAGTCATTGAGTTAGCCACTATGAAGAGGGCCAGTTATTGGGACACCAATCCCAGAGGGTGGCCAGTAAATGAATCACCATCTTAGAGAAGGGTCAGTCACAGGAGTACCCAATAAGAGACAGGTCAGTCACTGGGGAATTGATAACAAAAGAAGGCCTGTAACTGGGTCACCCATCAAAAAGAAAGCCCAGTGACTCAAGACGGATCACAGAGGAGGGTTAATCACTTTGGCACCCGTCACTGAAGAGGATGAGTC
>NW_007154747.1:0-353 GCF_000164805.1 Carlito syrichta | reverse complement strand
GCAGCCTTGACCTGCTGGGCTCCAGCGATCCTTCCGCCTCAGCCTTCCGAGTAGCTGGAACTACAGGCGCACACTACCACACCCGGCTCATTTTGATTTATTGTAGAGATGAGGCACATGAAGATTTAACAGGTGTGCATTTTTAGTAGACAGGGCTCCTTGGATGAGCTAGTGTCATCCTTACTGTCTTGTGTTCCCCTTGTGTCTGTTTCTCTCTCTCTCTCTCTCTCCTCACCCAATTCTCTTCTCTTCTTTTCTTTTTCACACCTTCTCATATAAAAGGTCATCTTTCCTTGGTTTCTTCAGTTGACTAACTCCCAATTTCTGCCCTCAAAGCATGTAAGATAGATGTG
>NW_007154746.1:0-726 GCF_000164805.1 Carlito syrichta | reverse complement strand
GTTTGAGATCACCCTGGAAAACATACTGGGATCTCATCTTAAAAATTTCAAAAGGCACAGCCAAGGGCAATACTTAAAGAAAAAAAATGATGCCTCATATACAAGGGTGCTCCCATGAGATAATCAGTGGATTTCTCAGTTTCTCAGAAACACTGCAGGCCTGAAGCAACTTGGGATACATAGCAAACATGCTGAAAGAACAAAGCCAAAAACCAAGTATACTAAATCCAACAACACTGTCCTTTCAAATTCAAAAGTAAAGGGTTTTCAAGATAAAGAGAAACTGAAAAAGTTCATTACTAGCCACCCCCTACAAGAAATGTTAAAAGTGGTCTTTCTCATTGAAAACTAAACATTCAATGAGAAAGCATCAAAAAATTGTTAACTTTTTACAAATGGTATATAAGGGGAACACAAAAATATCCTGGGATTATCTTTTTTGAAAGTGAGCCCTTTGTAGTACAAGCTTTCACCACCACATTAAGTGTTCTCAAAACCCACTGTCATCTGTGTTTCAGTTAGTGGTGTTGTGAGAGGCTACACAGCAGAAGAAACATCCCGAGTTGTGACAAACAGATGACTGCGAAGAAAGGACTTGGGAAGATGGGCATATTAACCAAAGTGATCTACATGTTCAACACAACCCCTGCCAAAAATCTCCATGTCATTTTTCACAGGAATGTTTTAAAGGAAACACTAAAACTCATGACAAACCTCTGAGGTCCA
>NW_007154745.1:0-703 GCF_000164805.1 Carlito syrichta | reverse complement strand
GAGCTCTGGAACTCCGGGTCCACCCTGGCTGAGGCACTCAGCGTGAGACCCCAAATCAGAGGACCCAGACAAGCGGAGAAAAACAGATCTGCTTAAACTGCCTTGCCATTCTCCAGGAAGAGACTTCCATTGCCCTGCCCACCTAGCAACAAACTTTACCTCATTTCCTAAGGCCAGGTATTGCAGCGTGCGGGGAAGTTTTGGGTCCCTGCTCCCTCCAGCTCTCTCCCCGGCCGGGCACCCGGCACCGCAGGTCGCACAGGGAGGCTCTGAGCGCCCGCCCCTCAGAGACACCGGTTCCATTACTGGCTGAATACTCTGTAGGGACCCAGTGCCACTCTCGTCATTTACAGCCTGCCTTTTGGAACTTTGGAGCTCTGGAACTCCGGGTCCACCCTGGCTGAGGCACACAGCGTCAGACCCCAACCCAGAGGACCCAGACAAGCAGAGAAAAACAGACCTGCTTAAACTGCCTTGCCATTCTCCAGGCAGACTTCCATTGCCCCGCCCACCTAGCAACAAACTTTACCTCAACTTTTAAGGCAACAGTGTGAAACAGGAGACAAAGCCCCACCCCCATGCTGCAACGAAAAACAAAAGGCAGAGGCTGGAATCGGAGATCACAGAAGTGACTCTAGTTTGATGGCTTATTTTGACCTATGATTTTATCAGTGAAACTGTTGGTCTAGATTACATTTGGTGT
>NW_007154744.1:0-732 GCF_000164805.1 Carlito syrichta | reverse complement strand
AATCGGAGATCACAGAAGTGACTCTAGTCTGATCGCTTATTTTGACTTATGATTTTATCATTGAAACTGTTGGTCTAGATTACGTTTGGTGTTTACCTCCTGACTTATACTGTTTCTTGATTTTTTTGGCCTGTCTCTGTTTAGCTATCAGTATTCTTTAGGGAATCTTTCTTACCTGTCTTTTTTTCACTTCTTCCCAGCCCTGTGTCTCTCTCTCACCTGATAGTTGGTATGTATATCTGTTTTCCCTCTTGCACTTCTCTCTTTCGCTTATTTTGACTTATGATTTTATCATTGTAACTGCTAGTTTAGATCACGTCTGTTGTTGACCTTCTGACCTACACTGTTTCTCGATTTTATTGACTTGTGTCTGTGTAGCTATCAGTACTCCTTAGGGAATCTTTCTTACGTGTCTTTCTTCACTTCTTCCCGATCCTGTGACTGTTTTTCACCTGATAGCTGGTATGTATATCTGTTATCCCTCTCGCACTTCTCTCTTTCGCTCATTTTGACTTATGATTTTATCATTGTAACTGTTGGTTTAGATCACGTTTGTTGTTTACCTTCTGACTTACACTGTTTCTCGATTTTATTGCCCTGTCTCTGTGTTGCTTCAGTACTCTTTAGTACTATGTAGCTATCAGTACTCTTTCTTATGTGTCTTTCTTCACCTCTTCCCAGCCCTGTGTCTCGTTCTCACCTGATAGATGGTATGTATATCTGTTTTCCCTC
>NW_007154743.1:0-4111 GCF_000164805.1 Carlito syrichta | reverse complement strand
GCATTAACAGATATTTACTTATAAAAAGTCTTATTTCTTTAAGCATATTATCAAACTCCATTCTTCCTCTCATAAATTACTATACACTTAGCAATCTCTGCATCCCTGTAAATTCACAGAGGGATTTCGCTATCATTGTGCATGTAAATGGATGGTTATTCCCTAAGTAATTTAGGGGGAAATGTCCGTATGTTTTCACCAGTTTATCTTCTCGGGGGTGAACTGTTTGTGTGAATACATATAATTAAAGTGTTTTTGAAAGAAGAATGTTGTATAGTTTTTTTAAAGTGGTTAATTAAATATAAATTCTGGCTGATGAATCTGCAATTACAAATACTCCAATAATATATTGAAAAAAACAAACCATTGAAAGGAAAGCTATCTGCCCCAAATAAATAGAACAAATACAAATTTTAATGTGAAGTTTAAAAATGTATCATGCTTCAAGGAGAATATCCACTTGAAATGGTTTAAATATTATAGTACACCTTTCTATTATTACTCACTAAAAGTAATAGAAACTACAAGCTACTAGAAAAACTGAAATAGGTACTGAATGATGTGTACAAATTGTATTAATATAGATGGTGCAGCATTTTCTCCAGTAATTAACTAACTGAGGTAGTAATTGTGCAGGTGTTGAAAGAACAGGTCAGTCTATATTATTGCAAAGAGTAAGTTTCATGGTCTCTAGCTTGAATTATATCTATGTCTTTAATATTCCTCTTTGAAGAATAACATAACATTACTTTTATATTTTTATATATGATCCTCTATATTTTTCAAACAAATATTGTTGCTGGAGTGTATTCAGAAACTCAACAAAGCATAAAGAAAAGGAAAACAGACTCACACTCCTGAATGCCCAACTGGAAAAGAAAATGACAAAAGAAGTGGAAAACATGGTCAGAAAACACATCCATCCTCCTACAGGATCACCACTTGAAAGACAATAATGAAGAACAGTTCAGAATTTCCAACTTCGTATCTGTGGCAATGAGGTTGATAACGTTCGTTCAAGTGATAACTTTTCCCATTAAAGGAGAAATGAATAAGTACATACAGGTAGCCCTTAGATAAATGACTGTCTAAGGTACGTAATGGCTCAGTTAAAAAATTTGTGCAATACAACTTAAAACAGAACAGAGAATGAAGTATCAACGTCATCCAAGCAAGCCCAGAATGCATACAATAATCAAGAAGTGTTTTCCAAACAATAATGTGAGGTCTCCTCTCAAGATCCTAGAAAAAACAAACAAAATAAAATAACAAAGTAATACTAAGGATAAAAATATTTCACCAAAGGGCATAAATCAATCCAAAAAAAAAAAAAAAGAATGGACTAGGAAGTAAAGAACTGCTTCTTCTAAAATACCAGTAAAAGTGTAAAACTTCTACCAATTCTCACAAGAAAATGTGAAGACCCAAATTACCAATGTGAAATCAGTGATAATACTGCAACACTTACAGACATATAAAGGGTGATGAAGAAAACCTATGAACAATTCTACAGTCATCAATTAAACTACATTCATTATTTTTGTAGATTTTGCATTTTATCCTTTGTAATAAACAACGGACAAGCTCATGATCATAAGTCGAGTCCTGGGAGGCCTAAAAAATATCACCAAGTCTGGAACTGGTCTTGGGAACAATCAGCACAGGAACATATCCAAAAATACAGCAATCAATAGAAATTATCCCTGGGAAAGCATGACACTGGACTTTGAAAATGAGACTTTAACTCAAGCAACTATATATGTTCAAATAATATAGAGAACCATATATAAAAATGTAAAAGTAATGATAGGTTATTCTGCCGAGAGGAATATTAAGGACATTATAACAAGGAAAAGAAGGAACCACTTAATATCATTTTCAAAAGATAGTAATAGGTTGACCAAACCAGTTGGCAGTAAGGATGTAGTTAAACTGACTAACACCAGGGATTAATAGGAACTAAGTCACATTCATTGATTACTGCATCCAAACAGTTGATAACCCATTATTCTTCAAGATTACATGAATAAATCTTGGCAACCATAATACTGGACGTAAAATGCAGCCAAATAATATTAAAAGAACAAAGCACATATGGACCATGCCCACATCATCGATGGGATTAAATAAAATAATCAACATTAGGAAAGCAGCAAGAAAATCACAGTATTTTTCCAAAATAGCAGTGTAATTTTCAATAGCACATGGATTAAATAAAGCATCTTCAGACAATGTAAAAATACCTTGATCTATGTTAAAAGAAACTGTGATCTGACAAGATTTGTGGAATGCAACAACATCAGCTAATAGAGGGAATTTTATAGCATTGGATGCATATTAAAAGTATTGAAAGTAGCAATATACAACAATCTGCTGGGGTCCTCTCCCACTGTGGCAGCTTTCTGTCTTCTCAACAAATCCTGCTTTCTCAAAAAAGTGTAAAAATATCTAAAATAAAAAATATTATGTTCAAAGTAGAAACATGCAGAAAGTAAAGCAACAAAATGTAAAGCAAATAGAATAAAACTACATCACAGAAGTCAATAAAATTAATCACAGAAATCTTTAGAAAAATCAACAAAATGAAAAGTTGATATTCTGAGGAGCTGATTACAATTAATAAACTTCTATGCAGTCTATGATAGGGAACAAAAAACACAACAAAAATACTAATATCAGAAATAAAATTGGGCTCATTGCTGTAATGATGGGAATTAAAAGGATAGTACAGAAATTCTGTGAACAATGCTAAGCCTACATTTAATATGACAGGTGAAGTGTATAAATTACTTGAAAGACATAAACTCACTAAGGTCACATGAGAGAATAGATTATCTGAAACAGTCTGCCTATTAAAAATGTTAAATTAACTTTAAGGGATGGGGCAAGATGGCGATGGCATAGGTGAACTGGTGAGATTCTCTGAACCCTGCCTTTTGGAACTTTGGAGCTCTGGAACTCCGGGTCCACCCTGGCTGAGGCACACAGCATGAGACCCCAAGCCAGAGGACCCAGACAAGCGGAGAAAAACAGACCTGCTTAAACTGCCTTGCCATTCTCCAGGCAGAGACTTCCATTGCCCCACCCACCTAGCAACAAACTACCTCAGCTCCTAAGGCAACAGTGTGAAACAGGAGACAAAGCCCCCCCCCCATGCTGCAACGAAAAACAAAAGGGAGAGGCTGGAATCGGAGATCACAGAAGTGACTCTAGTCTGATCGCTTATTTTGACCTATGATTTTATCATTGAAACTGTTGGTCTAGATTACGTTTGGTGTTTACCTCTGACTTATACTGTTTCTGATTTTTTGGCCTGTCTCTGTTTAGCTATCAGTATTCTTTAGGGAATCTTCTTACCTGTCTTTTTTCACTTCTTCCCAGCCCTGTGTCTCTCTCTCACCTGATAGTTGGTATGTATATCTGTTTTCCCTCTTGCACTTCTCCCTTTCGCTTATTTTGACTTATGATTTTATCATTGTAACTGTTAGTTTAGATCACGTCTGTTGTGGACCTTCTGACCTACACTGTCTCTCGATTTTATTGACCTATGTCTGTGTAGCTATCAGTACTCCTTAGGCAATCTTTCTTACGTGTCTTTCTTCACTTCTTCCCGATCCTGTGACTGTTTTTCACCTGATAGCTGGTATGTATATCTGTTATCCCTCTCGCACTTCTCTCTTTCGCTCATTTTGACTTATGATTTTATCATTGTAACTGTTGGCTTAGATCACGTTTGTTATTTACCTTCTGACTTACACTGTTTCTCGATTTTATTGCCCTGTCTCTGTGTTGCTTCAGTACTCTTTAGTACTATGTAGCTATCAGTACTCTTTCTTACGTGTCTTTCTTCACCTCTTCCCAGCCCTGTGTCTCGTTCTCACCTGATAGATGGTATGTATATCTGTTTTCCCTCTCGCGCTTCTCTCTTTCTAACTCCCTATTGACCCCCCCCTCCTCCATTATTTTCCTCTTCTATATGCCCCCTTTTTAAATCTAGGGACCAAGACTGCAAACTGCTGAATAGACAGACTGTAAAGCAGAGGGAAAAGTGAACAAAACCAGAAGACCCTCATAAGGAAGAACAGGTCATTGCAGAAGAGAAATAAAAGCA
>NW_007154742.1:0-1220 GCF_000164805.1 Carlito syrichta | reverse complement strand
GAGATCTGGACCTCAATGTGACTCTTGACCAAATGAACTTAACTGATACCTACAGGACATTCCACACAACAATCACAGAATATACATTCTACCCATCACCACATGGAATATACTCTAAGATTGACCACATCCTTGGCCATTAATCAAGCATAAACAAATTTCATAATTGAAATTTTCCCAGGCACCTTCTCAGACCACAGTGGAATCAAAATAAATATCAACAACAACAAAGCTCCCCCCAAACCCACAAAGACATAGACACTAAACAGCATGATGCTAAACAACTCCTGGGTCAGTGATGAAATCAAAACAGAGGTTAAAAGATACCTGTAAACAAATGAAAATGAAGAACCATCTTACCAAAACCTCTGGGACACCATGAAAGCTGTAGTAAGAGGGGAATTCATATTCCTACAAACACACATGAAGAAAATGGAAAGATCACAAGTTAACAACCTAACAAGTCACCTAAGGAAGATGAAAAAGCAAGACCACCAAACTCTAACTTCAGCAGAAGAATCCAGGTCGCCAAAGTAAAAGCCCAAATCCAGGACATAGAAGACAAAAAAAAAAAAAAAAAAATACAAAAAATAAATGAAATAAAAAGCTGGTTCTTTAAAAGGATAAACAAGATTGATGGTCCCCCAGCTAGACTGACCAAGAAAAAGAGAGAAAAAGCCCAAAAAACACAATCAAAAACACAGAAAATGAAGTCACATTTGATCCTGAAGAAATACAAAAGATCAATAAAGACTACTATGTACACTTGTATGGAAACAAACTTGAAAACCTTAAGGAAATGTAGGACTTTCTGTCATCACACAACCTGCCTAGGTTGAAACAAGAAGAAATTGAGACCATAAATAGAGCAATAACAATCAAGGAAATTGACTATGTAATAAGAAAACTACCTCCAAAAAAAACCCCTGGACCAGATGACTTTCCAAAAAAATTCTACAAGACATTAAAGAGGAGCTGATACCAATCCTACTAAAGATATTCCAGGTGATTGAGAAGATGGAACTCTCCCCAAATCATTTTACAAAGTTAACATCACATTGATACCCAAGCCAAGTAAAGACCCAACAAAGAAAGAGGACTACAAGTCAATATCTTTGATGAACAAAGATGCTAAAATTCTCAACAATATCCTAGCAAACCAGATTCAGCAATACATCTCAAAAATCACCCATCATGACCAAGTTAGGCTTCATCGCTGG
>NW_007154741.1:0-763 GCF_000164805.1 Carlito syrichta | reverse complement strand
CCATATGTTCTCACTCATGAGCTGAACTGGATCACTTATAGGGCTGTGAGAAAGTGATTTGCAGTACTGGAAACCTGTTTAGGGGGAGGTGTGAGATTAGCAGTGTGGGGATACTGTTAAGGAAGGGAGGGGCATACCTAATTAAACAGGGACCTACATAATCAATGGATGTATTTCTAACTCTGAATTGTAATCCACATTTTTAAAAATCTAAAATAAATAAATAAATGAATGAAAACTATAAAATATGCAACTGATATTATTTGTTTATTCTATTTTTTATTTATTTTTTTACTTAAAAACTGTTACAATTCAGAGTTGGGCCTAGAAATATTCATCATGCAGGGATTGAATTTTTTTATTTTTTTTTTTTATTTTTTTATTTTTTCATTAATCAGTAGTTTTTATTATGGTTTTGTGGGGTACAGTTAAGGGTAGGTGTACAATGACGTTTCATTCAGGCACCCTGTAGATAAGAAGTGTTTTCCCATCCCCCGACAGATATTTGCTACTGTTAATCCCATCCCCCTCCCCCCCGTAGGTTCCCAGTACCATCCGTCATTTTCTCATAGTATTGCATTGGATGTTCAAGGTCCATTATATGAGTGAGAACATGTGATATTCGGATTTTTGTTTTTGTGAGAGGTCACTCAGTATTATAGACTCTAGTTCCATCCAGGTTGCAGCGAAATTCATGATTTTGTTCTTTTTTATGGCTGCGTAGTATTCCATCGTGTATATGTACCACATTTTTTTAATCCAG
>NW_007154740.1:0-664 GCF_000164805.1 Carlito syrichta | reverse complement strand
TTTTTTTTTTTTTTTTTTTTTTTATTTTTTCATTAATCAGTAGTTTTTATTATGGTTTTGTGGGGTACAGTTAAGGGTAGGTGTACAATGACGTTTCATTCAGGCACCCTGTAGATAAGAAGTGTTTTCCCATCCCCCGACAGATATTTGCTACTGTTAATCCCATCCCCCTCCCCCCCGTAGGTTCCCAGTACCATCCGTCATTTTCTCATAGTATTGCATTGGATGTTCAAGGTCCATTATATGAGTGAGAACATGTGATATTCGGATTTTTGTTTTTGTGAGAGGTCACTCAGTATTATAGACTCTAGTTCCATCCAGGTTGCAGCGAAATTCATGATTTTGTTCTTTTTTATGGCTGCGTAGTATTCCATCGTGTATATGTACCACATTTTTTTAATCCAGTCCTCTTTTGATGGGCAGCATGGTTGTTTCCAGGTTCTTGCTATTGTGAACAATGCTGCGATAAACATACGTGTGCAGGTATCTTTTTTATAGAGTGATTTGTGTTCTTCAGGGTATATTCCCAGTAGGGGGATTGCAGGATCATATGGAAGGTCAGTTTTTAGAGCTTTTAGGAATCGCCACACTGCTTTCCACAGAGGTTGCACTAGTTTACACTCCCACCAACAGTGTAGAAGTGTTCCCTTTTCACCACACCCTG
>NW_007154739.1:0-655 GCF_000164805.1 Carlito syrichta | reverse complement strand
TCTAACTGTGTCAAGTATGTGTCAGTAAGAAAGGGCCGCTCAGTACCACGGCACTAAGATATTTTTATGTGTCAAACATAATTTACGTTGTTGAATATTTATATCCAACTTTGATAAAGGAACGAATTCAGACAAATTACATTTCTCTTCATGAAAAATGAAAGGTGGTCTTACTGAGCAGAAAGCCCTTCTGATTTGTAGGTGTTTTCCTCCACATCCTTCATGCAGGCTAGGAAAATACAGAAAAATATCAGTACCCAGATAATTGTTGATTTTGAATCAATTAGGGTGCTTTGACTGAGATAGTAGCCAGTTAGTAATTTGATGTCCCAGCTAAGTAGCCAGTCAGTAATTTCATGGATCATCATGGTGAAAGGTTTGGAATGAGTGCTGATAGCCCTTTATCCAGATATACAAGAAAGGTGCCAAAAATAACAGAAATCAGGTTATTAACCTAGTCCTGCATTGAGTTTCTATTTTCCTTCTTACATTTTAATCTGGCAGGATTTGAGCATTTGGGGCCTTAAGGAGATATTATAAAATACACCAAAATACGTCACCCATTCTTACATTCTATAGCCAGCTGCTTTGAAAATTCACCTCAGAAAAAATAGTGGCTAGCCCCATTGAACTATGTAATATCTCGCAATACATA
>NW_007154738.1:0-10213 GCF_000164805.1 Carlito syrichta | reverse complement strand
CTTTCAGTTTTCTTCCTTTTTTTGTGGGGAGGGGGCGGTTGTAGAGATCATATTCAAGACTTTAAAACACAGTCTCATTAATTTTTAAAGAAGGGAAACACTGCAAATAATGCCCTCAGATCACTGTGGCACAAAGCTGTAAGCAACAATCTTGAGAGAGCCAAAAATCCCAAAATATTTGTAAACTAAGGAATATGGTACATTTTTTGGTGGCATTCGTAGGGTACACCTTGCAGTTTGGTATGCGCCTCTTTTTCATCCACTTCAGAGAATGAAGTGGAAATCTCAATGGTTTCTTCACAGCATATCCCTCCTCCTAGCCCTCTAGTATAAAACTAGAAGCCAACAATAGTAAGATGGCCAGAAAATTCCAAAATTTATTTCAAATTAAGCACTTCAGTGACTTCTTGGGGGTCATTCATTGGGTACACTCTGGTCACAGATGTATCCATACAAACTCATTTTCTCTAATAAGGCCCACAATGTTCCTTCCGATCAGAGATATAGACCCGGGTCTATGCATGAAAGTCAGCTACTTTGTTTCCTCAGTTAGTGAGAAATTTCAGGGTATGTACCAATGTCCTCCACACTAGGTGGAATCTGCAATTGTGTGAAAGAAAAAAGTGTAAAGAGTACATTATGGTGTGTAATGCACTGATATCTAATATTTTTTTTTTTTTGAGTTGGAGTCTCACTGTCGCCCAGACTGGAGTGCAGTGGCCGCTCCCGGCCACCGCAGCCTCGACCTGCTGGGCTCCACCGATCCTTCCGCCTCAGCCTTCCGAGTAGCCGGAATTACAGGCATGTGCTACCATGCCCAGTTGATTTTTTGATTTATTGTAGAGATGAGGTCTCGCTGCCCAGGCGGGTCTCGAACCCGCGGGCTCAGGCAATCCACTCACCTCAGCCTCCCAAAGGCGCGGGATTACAGGCTGAGCCACCAAGCCCGGCTGATATCTAATATTTTATTGATGAATTTTTAAAAAGACATCGGTTGTATTGAAAGTAAAAGCTCCGAAAAATCATGACCCTTGTGGAAAAGACAAACTTTTTCACAGCATTTTCCTCTAAAGGTGATTTATATGAACAATTACACCATGCCTCATTCATGGACAAAATTCGAACTAAAGGAAATGCCTGTACATTATAGATGAAAATAGATCCTGTCACTTAATAATGTCCCAGTGTGTCAGGTATGAGTTAGTAAGAGAGGGTCATTCAATACCATAGCACTAAGAGAATTACATTAGCCAAAATAATTTCAAATAAACAATCCAGTGTCTTGCTGGGTATCATTCATACGGTACGCTCTAGTCACAGATGTGTCTCTACAAAAGGATTTCTCTCACGAGACTCCCAATTTTCCTTCTGAATAGAAACCTAGAGCAGCTTCTACACACAAGAGCCAGCTGCTACATTTTCTTAGATTGTAAGAAATTTCAGGGTACATACCTGTTTCCTCTGCCCTGAGTGGCATCTGTAATAACATAAAAGAAGACAGTGTAAAGATTAGATTATGCCATGCAATGCACAAATATCTAATATTTTATTGATAACTTAAAGGACCTGTGGCTGAGTCAAAATTAAAAGACCCTAAAATTTAAGAGACATTAAAATTGTGAAAAAGATAAATATTTTCTGCAGAATTTTCCTTTACCAGAGATGTAAATGAAAATTTTACAATTCCTAATTCATGGATTAAAATAGATGTTAAAGGAAATGCCTGTACATTATAATTTATTCTTAATGCTATCATTTAAAATGTCTAACTGTATCAAGTATGTGTCAGTAAGAAAGGGCCGCTCAGTACCACGGCACTAAGATATTTTTATGTGTCATACATAATTTATGTTGTTGAATATTTATATCCAACTTTGATTGATAAGGAACGAATTCAGACAAATTACATTTCTCTTCATGAAAATGAAAGGTGGTCTTACCTGAGCAGAAAGCCCTTCTGATTTGTAGGTGTTTTCCTCCACATCCTTCATGCAGGCTAGGAAAATACAGAAAAAATATCAGTACCCAGATAATTGTTGATTTTGAATCAATTAGGGTGCTTTGACTGAGATAGTAGCCAGTTAGTAATTTGATGTCCCAGCTAAGTAGCCAGTCAGTAATTTCATGGATCATCATGGTGAAAGGTTTGGAATGAGTGCTGATGGTCCTTTATCCAGATGTACCAAAAAGGTGCCAAAAATAACAGAAATCAAGCTATTAACCTAGTCCTGCATTGAGTTTCTATTTTCATTCTTACATTTTAATCTGGCAGAATTTGAACATTTGGGGCCTTATGGAGATATTATAAAATACACCAAAATATGTCATCTATTCTTACATTCTATGGCCAGCTGCTTTGAAAATTCACCTCAGAATGGATAGAGGTTAGCCACATTGAACTATGTGATATCTCGCAATACTTAGGTTTTGTGAATGGACCAGAAACATCTTGGCATATATGTGCTTCTCATCACAGTGACCATGCCATTCTGTGAGAAAATGAACCTATCACATTTCACAATAACAAAATCATGGAACGAACCACCAGCATATCTTTGGTAGACTGAATAAAGAACATGAGGGACAGGGCTCAGTGTGTCATCCTGTAATCCCAGTGCTTTGAAGGCCAAGGGAGTTGGATTGCCTGCGCTTGCAGGTTTGAGATCAGCCCAGCACGTGGTGAGAGCTCAACTCCAAAATACATTAGAAATTAGCTGGGCATGGTAGCATGTGCCTGTAGAACTGGCTACTTGGAAGGCTGAGGCAGAAGTGTCACCAGAGCCCAGGCGGTTGATGCTGAGATGGCCCTGAGTGTGCCAGTACACTCCAGCTTGGGGACCGAATGGGACCACAAGTCAATAAAAAAAAGTAGTATATATTCTTAATGGAATACTAGAACCTCAATGTAAAAGAAGATCAAAATTATGTCATTTTCAACAATATCTACGCAGCTGGAGAACCTCATTTTAAATGAATTGTTACAGAAACAAAGAAACTAAATACTGCATGTTCTCACTCCCCAGTGTGCCCTAAACACTGGGAACAAGAATGGAGATAAAAGAGACTGAGAACTGATTTAACCAGAGAGGGAGAAAGAGACATATGTACACAAAACTACCCACTGGATACCATGATCCTTTCTGTGATTGCGTGGGCTGTTCAGAGGGAAAAAAATTGCCTTCCTGCCAGAAAACTCTGTAAGTAATCCTCACATGTACGCCATGATTCTAAAGTTATAACATACCGAGGAAAGAAAACTTAACATGGAGGATGCACAAAGACATCATATTCGAGACCTTAAAGCCCAGTCTCATTAAAATTTAAAGAAGGACAATGCTGCAAGTTATGCTCTTAGATCACTGTGGCACAAAGCTCAAGCAACAATCTTAAGAGAGCCATAAATACCAAAATATTTGTAAATTAAGCAATAGGTACCTGTTTGGGTGGCATTCCTAGGTACACCTTTTTGTTTAGCCTGAGCCTCTTCATGCTATACCACTTAGAGTGAAGTGGCCTGTTAAGGTTCCTGCATGGGAAATCCTCTCCCAACCTCTCTGTGGTATAAATCTATAAGCCAAGAATAATAAGAGAGCCATACAATTGCAAAAGATTTAAAATTAGCACTTCCGCGACTTATTAGGTGTCACTCATTTGGTACGCTCTGGTGACAGATGTGTCCTTACAAAATGATTTTCTCTCAGGGGAATCCCAATGATCCTTCCATATAGAAACCTAAATCATCTGACATACACTAAGGCCAGTGCTTCTTTGTCTCAGCCAGTGAGAAATTTCAGTTTGGGCTCGGTGGCTCAGCCTGTAATCCTGCGCCTTTCAGAGGCTGAGATGAGTGGATTGCCTGAGCCCGCGGATTCGCGACCCACATGGGGAACTTGGCGAGACCTCATGTCTACAATAAACCCAAAATTAGCAGGGCTTGGTAGTGCGCGCCTGTAATTTTAGCTACTTGGAAGGCTGAGGGGGATGGATCGCTGGAGCCCAGCAGGTCGAGGTTGGGGTGGCTGGTAGCCCACACTCCAGTCTGTGCGACAGAGTGAGACTACAACTCAAAAAAAAAATGAATTTTCAGGGTACGTACCATTTTCCTCCGCAGTTGGTGGCCTCTGCAATTATGTAAAAGAAGAGAGTGTAAAGATTGGATTATACTGTGAAATGCACAAGTATCTTTGATTGATGACTTGAAAAACCATTGGTTGAATCAAGTTACAAGTCCTTAAAATTAGGAAGAGATAAATCTTGTGAAAAAGATAGACTTTTTCTACACAATTTCCCTTTACCAGAGATTTAGATGAAAAATTTACAATTCCTAATTCATGGATGAAAATAGATGTTAAAGCAAATGCCTGCACATTAAAAATTATAGTTAATGCTATCATTTAAAATATCTAACTGTGTCAGTATGTGTCAGTAAGAAAGGCCGCTCAGTACCATGGCACTAAGATATTTTTATGTGTCATACATAATTTACTTTGTTGAATATTTATATCCAACTTTGATAAGGAACGAATTCAGACAAATTACATTTCTCTTCATGAAAATGAAAGGTGGTCTTACCTGGGCAGAAAGCCCTTTTGATTTGTAGGTGTTTTCCTCCACATCCTTCCTGCAGGCTAGGAGAATACAGAAAAAATATCAGTACCCAGATAATTGTTGATTTTGAATCAATTAGGGTGCTTTGACTGAGATAGTAGCCAGTTAGTAATTTGATGTCTCATCTAAGTAGCCAGTCAGTAATTTCATGGCTCATCATGGTGAAAGGTTTGGAATGAGTGTTGATAGCCCTTTATCCAGATATACAAGAAAGGTGCCAAAAATAACAGAAATCAGGTTATTAACCTAGTCCTGCACTGAGTTTCTATGTTCATTCTTACATTTTAATCTGGCAGGATTTGAGCATTTGGGGCCTTAAGGACATATTATAAAATACACCAAAATATGTCACCCATTCTTACATTCTATAGCCAGCTGCTTTGAAAATTCACCTCAGAAAAAATAGTGGCTAGCCACATTGAACTATGTAATATCTCGCAATACATAGGTTTTGTGAATGGACCAGAAACATCTTGGCATATATGTGCTTCTCATCACAGTGACCATGACATTCTGAGAGAAAATGAACCTATCACACTTCACAATAACAAAATCATGGAACCGAACCACCAGCATATCTTTGGGAGACTGAATAAAGAATATGAGGGACAGGGCTCAGTGTGTCATCCTGTAATCCCAGCATTTTGGAAGACCAAGGGAGTTGGATTCCCTGCGCTTGCAGGGTTGAGATCAGCCCAGGCACGTGGTGATAGCTCAACTCCAAAATATATTAGAAATTAGCTGGGCATGGTAGCATGTGCCTGTAGCACTGGCTACTTGGAAGACTGAGGCAGAAGTGTCACCGGAGCCCAGGCGGTTGATGCTAAGATGGCTCTGAGTGTGCCAGTGTACTCCACTTGGGGACCGAACAGGACCACAACTCAAAAAAAAAAGAGGTATATATTCTTGATGGAATACTAGACCCTCAATGTAAAAGAAGATCAAAATTATGTCATTTTCAACAATATCTACGCAGCTGGAGAACCTCATTTTAAATGAATTGTTACAGAAACAAAGAAACTAAATACTGCATGTTCTCACTCACAAGTGTGCCCTAAACACAGGACACAAGAATGGAGATAAAAGAGACTGGGAACTGACTTAAGCAGAGAGGGAGAAAGAGACATATGTACACAAAACTACCCACTGGATACCATGATCCTTTCTGTGATTGCGTGGGCTGTTCAGAGGGAAAAAACTTGCCTTCCTGCCAGAAAACTCTGTAAGTAATTCTCACATGTACGCCATGATTCTAAAGTTATAACATACCAAGAAAAGAAAACTTAACATGTAGGATGCACAAAGACATCATATTCGAGACCTTTAAAGCCCAGTCTCATTAAAATTTAAAGAAGGAAAATGCTGCAAATTATGCTCTAGATCACTGTGGCACAAAGCTTAAGCAACAATCTTAAGAGAGCCATAAATACCAAAATATTTGTAAATTAAGCAATAGGTACCTGTTTGGGTGGCATTCCTAGGGTACACCTTTTTGTTTAGCCTGAGTCTCTTCATGCTATACCACTTAGAGTGAAGTGGGTCTGTTAAGGGTTCCTGGATGGGAAATCCTCTCCCATCCTCTCTGTGGTATAAATCTGTAAGTCAAGAATAATAAGAGAGCCATACAATTGCCAAAGAATTTAAACTAACCACTTCAGCAACTTATTAGGTGTCATTCTTTCGGTATGCTCTGGTGACAGATGTGTCCTTACAAAATGATTTTCTCTCAGGGGAATCCCAATGTTCCTTCTGAATAGAAACCTAAATCATCTGACATACACTAAAGCCAGTGCTTCTTTGTCTCAGCTAGTGAGAAATTTCATTTTGGGCTCAGTGGCTCAGCCTGTAAACCTGCGCATTTCGGAGGCTGAGGTGAGTGGATTGCCTGAGCCCGCGGATTCGCGACCCACATGGGGAACTTGGCGAGACCTCATCTCTACAATAATCCCAAAATTAGCAGGGCGAGCTAGGGCGTGCCCGTAATTTTAGATACTTGGAAGGCTGAGGGGGATGGACCGATGGAACACAGCAGATCGAGGTTGGGGTGGCCGGGAGTGGCCACTGCACTCCAATCTGGGCGACAGAGTGAGACTACAACTCAAAAAAAAAAAAAAATTTTCAGGGTACGTACCACTTTCCTCCGCACTGGGTGGCATCTGCAATTATGTAAAAGAAGAGAGTGTAAAGATTAGATTATACTGTGCATTGCACAAGTCTCGAATATTTGATTGATGACTTGAAAAACCATTGGTTGAGTCCAAGTTAAAAGTTCTTAAAATTAGGAAGAGATAAAACTTGTAAAAAAGAGACATTTTCTACACAATTTCCCTTTACCAGATATTTAAATGAAAAATTTACAATTCTTAATTCATGGATAAAAATAGATGCTAAAGGAAATGCCTGTACATTATAATTCATAATGAATGCTATCATTTAAAAACGTCTAAATGTGTGAAGTATGTGTCAGTAAGAAAGGGCCAATCAGGACCACAGCACTAAGATATTTATATGGGTCAAACATAATTTATGTTGTTGAATATTTATATCCAACTTCAATTGATAAGGAACAAATTCAGACAAATTACATTTCTCCTCATGAAAATGAAAGGTGGTCTTACCTGGGGAGAAAGCCCTTCTGATTTGCAGGTATTTTCCTCCACATCCTTTATGCAGGCTAGGACAATACAGAAAAAATATCAGTACCCAGATAATTGGTGATTTTGAATCAATTATGGTGCTTTGACTGAGATAGTAGCCAGTTAGTAATGTGATGGCTCATCTAACTAGCCAGTCAGTAATTTGTTGGTTCATCATAGTGAAAGGTTTGGAATGAGTGTTGATGGTCCTGAATCCAGATGTACCAGAAAGGCCCCCAAAACAACGGAAATCAGGCTGTTAAGATAGTCCTGCATTGCGCTTGTATTTTCATTTTTACCACTTTAATCTGGTAGGATTTGAGCATTTGGGGGTTTATGTAGACAATATACAATATACTAAAATATGTCACCAATTCTTATATGCTTTGGCCAGCTGCTTAAAAAAATCACCTCAGAGTGGATAGAGGGAAGCCACATTGAACTACCTGATGTCTCACAATTGTTAGAATCTGTGAATGGAGCAAAAACATCTGGCCATCTCTTTGCTTTTCCAAAAGGTGACCGTGACATTCTAAGAGCAAACTACTCTATCAGCATTCACTATAGCATAACCATGTAACCAACACATAAGCACATCTTTGGTAGTCTGAATAAAGAATATGTGAGACGGGGATCAGTGGCTCACCTGAAATCCCAGGACTTTGAGAGGCCAGGGGAAGCAGATTGCCTGAGTTTGCAGGTTTGAGACCAGCCCAGGCAACTTGGTGAGACCTCACCTCCAAAATTTATAAGAAATTATCCGGGCATGGTAGCGTGCACCTGTAGCACTTCCTAATTGGAAGGCTGAGGCAGATGTATCACCGGAACCCAGTCAATCGATTCTGGGATGTCTGTGAGTGTACAACTGCACTCCAGCCTGGAGTACCGAGTGTGACCGCAACTCAAAAAAAAAAAAAAAAGTGGTGCATATTCATGATGGAATACTAGACCCTTAATGAAAAAGAAGATCACAATTTTGCCATTTTCAACAATATTTATGCAGCTGGAGACCCTCATTGTAAATGAATTGTTGCAGAACCAAAAATTAAATGCTGCATGTTGTCACTCATAAGTGTGTCCTAAATATGGGGCACAAGAATGGGGACAACAGACACTGGAAACTGATTTAAACAGAGAGAACGAAAGGGAGAAAAGGGACACAAACTACCTACTGGATACCATGATCTCTTCTGTGCTTAGGGGGCTCTTCAGAAGAACAAATATTGCCTTCAGGTAAGAAAACAGCGTAAGTACTCTACTCATGTACCCCATGATTCTAAAGTTAAAAAGTACCAAGAAAAGAAAATGCAACATGTAGGATTCACAAAGAGGTCAGATTTGAGACCTTAAAACCCAGTATCATTAATTTTCCAAGGTAGGAACACTGCAAGTTATACCCTCAGATCACTGGGACACATGGCTGTAAGCAACAATCTTAAGAGAGCCAAAAATACCAAAATGTTTGCAAATTAATCAGTAGGTGCCTCTTTGGGTGGCATTCGTAGGCACAACTTGTAGTTTTGCATGAGCCTCTTATTCTTCGACCACAGAGAGTGAAGTGGAAATTTCAAGAGTTCCCTCACAGAATATCCTGTCCACAAAGTATTGTGATATAAAATTATAAGCTAACAAGTGTGAGATAG
Source organism: Carlito syrichta (assembly GCF_000164805.1). Taxonomy (NCBI): domain Eukaryota; kingdom Metazoa; phylum Chordata; class Mammalia; order Primates; family Tarsiidae; genus Carlito; species Carlito syrichta. The sequence goes on along the minus strand of NW_007154738.1, from coordinate 1,326 downwards.
CCTTAAAATGCCAAAATAATTTCAAATATGCACTTCAGGGACTTATTGGGTGTCATTCATACGGTACGCTCTCATTATAGTTGTGTCCCTACAAAAGGATTTTCTCTCATGAGACTCCCAGTTGTCCTTCTGAATAGAAACCTAGAGTAGCTCCTACACACGAAAGCCAGCTGCTTCTTTTTCTCAGCTTGTAAGAAATTTCAGGGTACATACCTGTTTCCTCTACCCTGGGTGGCATCTGTAATTATGTAAAAGAAGACAGTGTAAAGATTAGATTATGCCGTGCAATGCACAGCTATCTAATATTTTATTGATACTTAAAAGACCTTTGGTTGAGTGAAAATTAAAAGACCCTAAAATTAAGAGATTAAAACTGTGAAAAAGAAAAACAATTTCTGCAGAATTTCCCATTACCAGAGATGTATGTTAAAATTTTAGAATTCCTAATTCATGGATTAAAATAGATGCTGAAGGAAATGCCTGTACATTATAATTCATTATGAATGCTATCATTTAAACATGTCTAAATGTGTCAAGTATGTGTCAGTAAGAAAGGGCTGCTCAGTACCACAGCACTAAGATATTTATATGTGTCATACATAATTTACATTGTTGAATATTTATATCCAAATTTGATTGATAAGGAACGAATTCAGACAAATTACATTTCTCATGAAAATGAAAGGTGGTCTTACCTGGGCAGAAAACCCTTCTGATTTGCAGGTATTTTCCTCTGCATCCTTCATGCAGGCTAGGAGAGATACAGAAAAATATCAGTACCCAGATAATTAGTGATTTTGAATCAATTAGTGTGCTTTGCCTGAAATAGTAGCCAGTCAGTAATTTGACAGCTCATCTAAGTATCCACTCAGTAATTTGATGGCTCATCACGGTGAAAGGTTTGGAATGAGTGTTGATGGCCCTTTATCCAGATGTACCAGAAGGGTGCCAAAAATAATGGAAATCAGGTTATTAACCAAGTCCTGCATTGAGTTTGTATTTTCATTCTTACCTTTTTAATCTGGCAGGATTTGAGCATTTGGGGCCTTATGGAGATAATATTTTAAAATACACACAAATACGTCACCTATTCTTACATTCTTTGGCCAGCTGCTTTGAAAATTCACCTCAGAATGGATAGAGGTTAGCCACATTGAACTACTTGATATCTAGCAATACTTAGGTTTTGTGAATGGACCAGAAACATCTGGGCATATATGTGCTTTTCATCAAAGTGACCATGCCATTCTGTGAGAAAATGAACCTATCACCCTTCATGATAACAAAATCACGGAACCGACCCACCAGCATATCTTTGGTAGGTTG
>NW_007154737.1:0-4021 GCF_000164805.1 Carlito syrichta | reverse complement strand
AGCTGGGCATGGTAGCATGTGCCTGTAGCACTGGCTACTTGGAAGACTGAGGCAGAAGTGTCACCGGAGCCCAGGCGGTTGATGCTAAGATGGCCCTGAGTGTGCCAGTGTACTCCACTTGGGGACCGAACAGAACCACAACTCAAAAAAAAAAGAGGTATATATTCTTGATGGAATACTAGACCCTCAATGTAAAAGAAGATCAAAATTATGTCATTTTCAACAATATCTACGCAGCTGGAGAACCTCATTTTAAATGAATTGTTACAGAAACAAAGAAACTAAATACTGTATGTTCTCACTCACAAGTGTGCCCTAAACACAGGACACAAGAATGGAGATAAAAGGGACTGGGAACTGACTTAAGCAGAGAGGGAGAAAGAGACATATGTACACAAAACTACCCACTGGATACCATGATCCTTTCTGTGATTGCGTGGGCTGTTCAGAGGGAAAAAACTTGCCTTCCTGCCAGAAAACTCTGTAAGTAATTCTCACATGTACGCCATGATTCTAAAGTTATAACATACCAAGAAAAGAAAACTTAACATGGAGGATGCACAAATACATCATATTCGAGACCTTAAAGCCCAGTCTCATTAAAATTTAAAGAAGGAAAATGCTGCAAATTATGCTCTAGATCACTGTGGCACAAAGCTTAAGCAACAATCTTAAGAGAGCCATAAATACCAAAATATTTGTAAATTAAGCAATAGGTACCTGTTGGGGTGGCATTCCTAGGGTACACCTTTTTGTTTAGCCTGAGTCTCTTCATGCTATACCACTTAGAGTGAAGTGGGTCTGTTAAGGGTTCCTGGATGGGAAATCCTCTCCCATCCTCTCTGTGGTATAAATCTGTAAGTCAAGAATAATAAGAGAGCCATACAATTGCCAAAGAATTTAAACTAACCACTTCAGCAACTTATTAGGTGTCATTCTTTCGGTATGCTCTGGTGACAGATGTGTCCTTACAAATGATTTTTCTCTCAGGGGAATTCCAATGTTCCTTCTGAATAGAAACCTAAATCATCTGACATACACTAAAGCCAGTGCTTCTTTGTCTCAGCTAGTGAGAAATTTCATTTTGGGCTCAGTGGCTCAGCCTGTAAACCTGCGCATTTCGGAGGCTGAGGTGAGTGGATTGCCTGAGCCCGCGGATTCGCGACCCACATGGGGAACTTGGCGAGACCTCATCTCTACAATAATCCCAAAATTAGCAGGGCGAGCTAGGGCGTGCCCGTAATTTTAGATACTTGGAAGGCTGAGGGGGATGGACCGATGGAACACAGCAGATCGAGGTTGGGGTGGCCGGGAGTGGCCACTGCACTCCAATCTGGGCGACAGAGTGAGACTACAACTCAAAAAAAAAAAAAAATTTTCAGGGTACGTACCACTTTCCTCCGCACTGGGTGGCATCTGCAATTATGTAAAAGAAGAGAGTGTAAAGATTAGATTATACTGTGCATTGCACAAGTCTCTAATATTTGATTGATGACTTGAAAAACCATTGGTTGAGTCCAAGTTAAAAGTTCTTAAAATTAGGAAGAGATAAAACTTGTAAAAAAGAGACATTTTCTACACAATTTCCCTTTACCAGATATTTAAATGAAAAATTTACAATTCTTAATTCATGGATAAAAATAGATGCTAAAGGAAATGCCTGTACATTATAATTCATAATGAATGCTATCATTTAAAAACGTCTAAATGTGTGAAGTATGTGTCAGTAAGAAAGGGCCACTCAGGACCACAGCACTAAGATATTTATATGGGTCAAACATAATTTACGTTGTTGAATATTTATATCCAACTTCAATTGATAAGGAACAAATTCAGACAAATTACATTTCTCCTCATGAAAATGAAAGGTGGTCTTACCTGGGGAGAAAGCCCTTCTGATTTGCAGGTATTTTCCTCCACATCCTTTATGCAGGCTAGGACAATACAGAAAAAATATCAGTACCCAGATAATTGGTGATTTTGAATCAATTATGGTGCTTTGACTGAGATAGTAGCCAGTTAGTAATGTGATGGCTCATCTAACTAGCCAGTCAGTAATTTGTTGGTTCATCATAGTGAAAGGTTTGGAATGAGTGTTGATGGTCCTGAATCCAGATGTACCAGAAAGGCCCCCAAAACAACGGAAATCAGGCTGTTAAGATAGTCCTGCATTGCGCTTGTATTTTCATTTTTACCACTTTAATCTGGTAGGATTTGAGCATTTGGGGGTTTATGTAGACAATATACAATATACTAAAATATGTCACCAATTCTTATATGCTTTGGCCAGCTGCTTAAAAAATCACCTCAGAGTGGATAGAGGGAAGCACATTGACTACTGATGTCTCACAATTGTTAGAATCTGTGAATGGAGCAAAAACATCTGGCCATCTCTTTGCTTTTCCAAAAGGTGACCGTGACATTCTAAGAGCAAACTACTCTATCAGCATTCACTATAGCATAACCATGTAACCAACACATAAGCACATCTTTGGTAGTTTGAATAAAGAATATGTGAGACGGGGATCAGTGGCTCACCCTGAAATCCCAGGACTTTGAGAGGCCAGGGGAAGCAGATTGCCTGAGTTTGCAGGTTTGAGACCAGCCCAGGCAACTTGGTGAGACCTCACCTCCAAAATTTATAAGAAATTATCCGGGCATGGTAGCGTGCACCTGTAGCACTTCCTAATTGGAAGGCTGAGGCAGAAGTATCCCGGAACCCAGTCAATCGATTTTGGGATGTCTGTGAGTGTACAACTGCACTCCAGCCTGGAGTACCGAGTGTGACCGCAACTCAAAAAAAAAAAAAAAAGTGGTGCATATTCATGATGGAACACTAGACCCTTAATGAAAAAGAAGATCACAATTTTGCCATTTTCAACAATATTTATGCAGCTGGAGACCCTCATTGTAAATGAATTGTTGCAGAACCAAAAATTAAATGCTGCATGTTGTCACTCATAAGTGTGTCCTAAATATGGGGCACAAGAATGGGGACAACAGACACTGGAAACTGATTTAAACAGAGAGAACGAAAGGGAGAAAAGGGACACAAACTACCTACTGGATACCATGATCTCTTCTGTGCTTAGGGGGCTCTTCAGAAGAACAAATATTGCCTTCAGGTAAGAAAACAACGTAAGTACTCTACTCATGTACCCCATGATTCTAAAGTTAAAAAGTACCAAGAAAAGAAAATGCAACATGTAGGATTCACAAAGAGGTCAGATTTGAGACCTTAAAGCCCAGTCTCATTAATTTTCCAAGGTAGAAACACTGCAAGTTATACCCTCAGATCACTGTGACACATGGCTGTAAGCAACAATCTTAAGAGAGCCAAAAATACCAAAATGTTTGCAAATTAATCAGTAGGTGCCTCTTTGGGTGGCATTCGTAGGCACAACTTGTAGTTTTGCATGAGCCTCTTATTCTTCAACCACAGAGAGGAAGTGGAAATTTCAAGAGTTCCCTCACAGAATATCCTGTCCACAAAGTATTGTGATATAAAATTATAAGCTAACAAGTGTGAGATAGCCTTAAAATGCCAAAATAATTTCAAATATGCACTTCAGGGACTTATTGGGTGTCATTCATACGGTACGCTCTCATCATAGTTGTGTCCCTACAAAAGGATTTTCTCTCATGAGACTCCCAGTTGTCCTTCTGAATAGAAACCTAGAGCAGCTCCTACACACGAAAGCCAGCTGCTTCTTTTTCTCAGCTTGTAAGAAATTTCAGGGTACATACCTGTTTCCTCTACCCTGGGTGGCATCTGTAATTATGTAAAAGAAGACAGTGTAAAGATTAGATTATGCCGTGTAATGCACAGCTATCTAATATTTTATTGATACTTAAAAGACCTTTGGTTGAGTGAAAATTAAAAGACCCTAAAATTAAGAAGAGATTAAAACTGTGAAAAAGAAAAACAATTTCTGCAGAATTTCCCATTACCAGAGATGTATGTTAAAATTTTAGAATTCCTTTTTCATGGATTAAAATAGATGCTGAAGGAAATGCCTGT
>NW_007154736.1:0-927 GCF_000164805.1 Carlito syrichta | reverse complement strand
CCATACTCAACAAATGCAAAATTATACATTCTTTTTAAAATAAATATGGAACATATATCAAAATCGAGTAGATGCTGGTCTGTAAAAATATCAGAAGGCTTCACTTTATACAGGATATATTCTCAAACTACATTTTAATTATGTTAGAAATAAAAAATAAGAAAATTAATGAAAATTCTCAGGTATGTAGAAATCAAAGGACATGTTTTAAGAAATAAGTTACAAGGGAAGTCACAAAATATATTTAACTCAATGATAATAAAATACAACATTTCAAAACTGATGGGATGCAGCTAAAAGACTATTTAGAGGAAAATTTACAGCCTTAAATTTCTATATTAGAAAAGAAAAAAGTTAAAAGGCAAAATTAATGAAAAGTCCCCAGAATGAAGGGTCTCAAAATGCAAATGTAGATATCAAAACAATAATGGAGAGATTAAAAAGAATTGAGGAGACAGAAGAAGAAACTAGGAAGGAGTTGATATCTGAGATAACAGTAATAAAGAATACTGTGAATGAAATAAATAACAAATCGATAAGCATGGAAAGCAGAATTACCCAAGCAGAAGAAAGAATCTCAGAGCTTGAGGACCAAAGTATAGAAATAACTCAAACTCTTAAAAACACAGAAAATAAGCTAAAAAAGACAGAACAAAACCTTCAAGAGATGAGTGACTACCTCAAGAGGCCTAACCTAAGAATAATCGGACTCCCTGAGGCAGAAAGAGAAACAGAGACCACATTGGAACAAACTTTCCACGAGATCGTTCAAGAAAATTTCCCTTATCTAATCAGTGATACAAAAATTCAACACAAGAGATTCAGAGAACCCTCCGCAAGACAACAAATGAGAAGATCAACTCCTAGACACATAATAATTTCGCCTAAATAAAGTAGGCACAAAAGAAAAAATCCTAAAGGCAGCAA
>NW_007154735.1:0-838 GCF_000164805.1 Carlito syrichta | reverse complement strand
CAAGAAAATGAAACACTCAGAAAAAAAGACAAACAATCCCATTAAAAAGTGGGAAACATACATGATTGGACACTTCTCATAGAAGAGATGTGGGAAGCCAGGAGACACATGAAAACGTGCTCAGCCTCACTCATCATCAAAGAAATGCAAAGGAAAACCACATTGAACTACTATTTAACCCCTATAAGAACGGCCTTCATTAATAACACAAACAATAACAGATGCTGGAAAAGATTTTGGGGGAAAAAATGCTTCTACGCTGCATGTGGACTGAAAAGTAGAGCAACATCTTTGGAAATCAGTGTGGCGGTTTCTAAAGGGACAAGAAATTGACCTACCATGCGACACTGTAATTCCCCTGTAGGGACTAAACCTGGAGGAACTCAGATCTTTTACAAAAAGATATGTGCACAAGCATGTTTTATGCGGCTCTAGTCACATTTGAAAAAAACATGATAACAACCATGCTGCACTTCAAACCTGGAATGGATAAAATAAGTGTGGAACATACACGAAATGGAATATTATGCATCCATGAAAAGTGACAGCTATAAAGATTTTGCAGAAAGCTTGATGGAAATGAATTAGGTCATTCTCAGTGAATTATCACGGAAACAAATAATAGAGTTCCATATGTTCTCCCTCATGAGCTGAAATTGACCAGTTAGAGTGCTAGAAGAAAGTGATTGGCAGTAGTAGAAAACTGTTTTGGGGTAGGGGTGGGATTGGCTGTGGAGTTATATTGTTAAGGGAGGGAGGGGCATACCTCACCATCCAGGGACCATGCATAATCAATGTTTGAATATCTAACTGAATTGTACCCCATATTGTGCAAAAT
>NW_007154734.1:0-757 GCF_000164805.1 Carlito syrichta | reverse complement strand
ATAACACAAACAATAACAGATGCTGGAAAATATTTGGGGGGAAAAAAATGCTTCTACGCTGCATGTGGACTGAAAAGTAGAGCAACATCTTTGGAAATCAGTGTGGCGGTTTCTAAAGGGACAAGAAATTGACCTACCATGCGACACTTTAATTCCCCTGTAGGGACTAAACCTGGAGGAACTCAGATCTTTTACAAAAAGATATGTGCACAAGCATGTTTTATGCGGCTCTAGTCACATTTGAAAAAAACATGATAACAACCATGCTGCACTTCAAACCTGGAATGGATAAAATAAGTGTGGAACATACACGAAATGGAATATTATGCATCCATGAAAAGTGACAGCTATAAAGATTTTGCAGAAAGCTTGATGGAAATGAATTAGGTCATTCTCAGTGAATTATCACGGAAACAAATAATAGAGTTCCATATGTTCTCCCTCATGAGCTGAAATTGACGAGTTAGAGTGCTAGAAGAAAGTGATTGGCAGTAGTAGAAAACTGTCTTGGGGTAGGGGTGGGATTGGCTGTGGAGTTATATTGTTAAGGGAGGGAGGGGCATACCTCACCATCCAGGGACCATGCATAATCAATGTTTGAATATCTAACTGAATTGTACCCCATATTGTGCAAAATTAAAAAAAATACATACATAAATAAAACCTTTAAAACGTGCAACTGACTTTATTTGTTTTTTTTCTAATTTTTTAAAACTTGTTTAATCTAAAGATAGTTACAATCCAGGGTTGGGGATAG
>NW_007154733.1:0-720 GCF_000164805.1 Carlito syrichta | reverse complement strand
AAAATACGTACTAAACATTGGCAACTGCAAAACCCTTGTCCACTCTCAAAATAAAAAGAGAAACGGAAGGGAAGGATTACACGTTTCACCTTAAGACCAGAGTTACACCCAGATATGGCATGCAGATTCTTTTTGTCCGGGAATCTGGCCTTAGTTGTTCCGAGGAACCTAACGGACTTGGAGTGCTCAATACCTGTTTACAACTGTTAAGAGGACCAGAATGTTGCTGGAGTCCTGAAATGACCAATTTGTAATATCCGCATGATAAATTGCTCCGAAACATTTAGGGAGCTTGAAGCCCTGTTTCTTGTTTGTCCCATAGCAGACACCCTGGGACTTTTTTGGACTGAGGACGCGTCCAACAAAGATTCTGTACTCGTCCTTAGCTGGAGGCCGTTTAGTGTCCTGTATGTGAAGACTCTCTTTCTCTAGATTCCTGTTTCGAAACCCTGATTCTTGTTTAGCCCGTAGTAAGACACCATGTAGATTTTTTGATAGAGGAACCATGTAAAACAGATTTGTTCTTTTTTTTATTTAGCAAGAGGCCATGTAGTATCCTGTATATGAGGACTGCTATTACACACATTCATGCCTCGAATCCCTGATTCCTTTTTAGGCATCAGCAAGATGCCCCATAGATATTCAGGACTGAGGACTCGTATAACCCAGATTCCTTATTTTTTAGAACAGCCATGCAGTTTGCTGTATATGAGTACTCCG
>NW_007154732.1:0-775 GCF_000164805.1 Carlito syrichta | reverse complement strand
ATCAAAAGAAACGAAGCTGAGCTATCGTAGTTCAATATTTCAAACTTTATTATATGTCTACAGCAATCAACTCGGCCTGGTATTGGTACAAGAATAGGTCCATAGGCCAATGGATCAGGACAGAGAATGAAATCCTCAAATTCTCAACCAACTCATCATTGACAAAACCAACAAGACCCACTGGTTAATCGAGAACATTTTCATAAATGGTGCTGGGAAAGACTGAAAACATGCACAAGATTGAAACAGGACACGTATGTATCACCATTCTCATTAACTCTAAACGGATCAGAGACCTAAATGTAAAACATCGCATTATAATAATCTTAAAAAACGCTGGAGACACCATTAGGGAAACTGGAACCAGAAAGTAAGTCCTCTTCAGAACTTTAAATACCCATGCCTTAAGAAGTAAGTTAGACAAGTGGAATCTCATCAAATTAATACTCTTCTGCAAAACAAAAGAAACCGTTATAAGAGCAGGGATACTGCCAACATAATTGTTAAAATGATTCTCCACCTATATATCTGTAAAAAGTCATAACATCTAAGATCTACAAGAAACTCTAACATTCAGGAAAATCAGAGAAACATTCCCTTTGAAAAGTGTGCAATATACGTGATTGGACACTTTTCATCAGAAGAGTTACGGGCAGCCAGCAGACACAGAAAAATTGCTCAGCCTCACTCATCATCAAGAAATGTAAACGAAACCACTTTGAAATATCACATACCGCCTGTAAGACTGGCCATCATTTATAAAACACACAATGAC
>NW_007154731.1:0-947 GCF_000164805.1 Carlito syrichta | reverse complement strand
TTACAATAATCAACACAACCTGGTATGGGTACAAGAATAGTTCCAAAGGCCAATGGATCAGGACAGAGAAATGAAATCCTCAAATTCTCAACCAACTCATCATTGACAAAACCAACAAGACCCACTGGTTAATCGAGAACATTTTCATAAATGGTGCTGGGAAAGACTGAAAACATGCACAAGATTGAAACAGGACACCTATGTATCACCATTCTCATTAACTCTAAACGGATCAGAGACCTAAACGTAAAACATCGCATTATAATAATCTTAAAAAACGCTGGAGACACCATTACGGAAACTGGAACCAGAAAGTAAGTCCTCTTCAGAGCTTTAAATACCCATGCCTTAAGAAGTAAGTTAGACAAGTGGAATCTCATCAAATTAATACTCTTCTGCAAAACAAAAGAAACCGTTATAAGAGCAGGGATACTGCCAACATAATTGTTAAAATGATTCTCCACCTATATATCTGTAAAAAGGCATAACATCTAAGATCTACAAGAAACTCTAACACTCAGGAAAATCAGAGAAACATTCCCTTTGAAAAGTGTGCAATATACGTGATTGGACACTTTTCATCAGAAGAGTTACGGGCAGCCAGCAGACACAGAAAAGTTGCTCAGCCTCACTCATCATCAAGAAATGTAAATGAAACCACTTTGAAATACCACATACCGCCTGTAAGACTGGCCATCATTTATAAAACACACAATGACAGATGTAGTTCCTGATTTGGGAAGAAATATATGCTTCTACACTGCATGTGGACTAAAAAGTAGAGCAACATATTTGGAAAATAGTGTGGTGGTTTGTAAAGGGACAAGATATTGATCTACCACGTGACTCAGTAATTCCCCCATCGAGAATATATTTGGAGGACTCAAATAATTTTACCAAAAGCTACCTACACCAGTATGTCTTTTGCAGTTCTAATCACAATTGCA
>NW_007154730.1:0-809 GCF_000164805.1 Carlito syrichta | reverse complement strand
TGTCTTCTGAATAGCTCTTAGTTACATTGAATCTCAAGGTTGACTTTTCTTAGAATGATATAGATCTAGAATCTCAACAAGTTTCAATGTAAGTAGAATAAAACATTCAGAATTTATTTGACAGACACTGTAGTTGTCAATATTGAAGGCAGAATTATACCATGAATTCCAACGTATTAAAAGGAAAATTAGTTATTATTGGAGTATTTTACAATTCTTAAAAAATCAATCTCGGCATAATGAACATTTCCAGGCTCAACCCTGAATTGTAACCACTTTTATAGTAAAAAATATAAATATAGTCAGTTGCATGTTTTACAGCTTTATTTTTTTATTTATTTAATAATTTATTTTAATTTTTTTTAAAAATGTGGGTTACAATTGAGAGTTAGGTACACAAACTTTGATTTTGCAGGGTCCCTGGTTGATGAGGTATGCCCCTCCCTTCCTTAGGAGTATCCCTCCACTGTCATTCTCACCCCTCCCCCTAAACAGTTTTTCACTACTGTCATTACTTTGTTACAGCACATTAAGTGATCAAGTTGAGTTCATGATTGAGGACATATGCAACTCTGTTATTTGTTTCTGTGATAAATTACTGAAAATGACCTACCTCATATCTATCAAACGTTCTGCAAAATCCTTATAACTGTCCTTTCTTAAGGCTGCATAAGATTCCAGTGTGTATATACCACATTTATTTTACCCATTACAGCTTTGATGGGCAACATGGTTGGTACCATGTTTTCTGGCAGTTGTGATTAGAGATACATAAAACATACTGGGGAAGGTGTCTTTTTGTTAAAATG
>NW_007154729.1:0-2139 GCF_000164805.1 Carlito syrichta | reverse complement strand
GAAGGAAAAGTCAAGGAGGCAGGGGCAGAAGGAAAGTGGAAAGTGCAAATGTCACAAGGATCCTGCCATGGGCTCCCATAGAATAGAAGCCTGGGGAACGGAGCACAAGAATTTCCTAGGCTAAGTCAATTTCTCGGTGCATCCCTGATGATGCTACTTTTGCTGGGTCTCTTTCTTGTGGTTGAGAGCAGGTGGGCAAGTTTAAAGATGGGCCATGCTTCTCCTGGGCAGCCCCTTTGCACATCACCTGCCCCCTGCTTAGCCAAGGGAAAACACCAAAGTCCCACACCATTTCCTGACTCCAGACCTGTCAATTTCCTGGATCTCACCTTGTTGCCTCACCACCTGCATGCAAACATATAATCTCTCATATTCCTGTCCTTTCCCAAAAGCAAATAAGAAATATGTGAGAAAAAGTAATTTTTAATTGGAGGACCATTATCCTGAAAGGAGGAAGCCAAGAAAAAAATGACTACAAAATGCTCTGAAGGCACAACTTCTCTTATCTCATAATTTGAGAGAAAGCAGGGTTCTTTTTGGTAATAGTGACAATTCCCAAAGTATCACCCAAAGAAGCAGAAGAAACCTCAGGGAGCCAAGACATCAAAAACTGACAGCTATGGCTGAAGGGTGAACCTGACCACTGGGTCTAGGATCTGCTGACAGAAAGCTTAGGATTTCAGAGGTAGATGCTGGTAGTAGGAGAAAGTTCACTCTAAGGAGGTTCTATCCCTTCTGTGGTATCAGGATCCAGTCATCTGTTTCAGAGCAACCATGGACAAGGAAGGGAGACTGTAGAGGCAGCGCCATGCTCTGAGGTAGGGGCAGTAACCAAATCTGCGTTTTCTGGTTCTTCCTGTGCTTTGTGTCTAGGATTAACTACTCCTCCCCCTACTTGCCCCCCTTAAGGGCACACTCTTCCCAGGAAAAGTCAGCTTTTTTTGGCATGACCAGACTTGAAGTGCATATGATGGGTTTGCCTGAAGGGTTAGGGCCCCAGGGAGGCTGGTAGATGTGTCTGGAAGAAAGTAAGGAGGAAGGGTATTTGGTTGCTGGAGAAAATGAGGGAGAGGAAGTGAAGATGCCCCAGGATCCAGAGCTGGGCTCGGGGATGAAGGGTCAGGAGGCACCAGCAGGTGCGTTTTCAGGGACCAGTGGTAAACTCAGGATTCTTGTCTCCAGGATGCCATGGCAGCTCGGTGTGGATAGTTGAATGTGACCACTGTCCACGCAGGTCACAGAGTGCCCTCCTCCACCCTCACCCCCCCGTACACTGGAGATGCCAACTTCCTCCACACTCCCAGGTCAGGAAGCCTCCAAGTAGCCTATCTTTGTCTGGGTCCTGGCACTGCACAGGCTTCTCACTTATCTCCACAGCCCCTATGACCAACCCTGTTTGTTAAACAGCAAGACCAGAAACATGTGAGAAAGAATTTTGCCTTGGTGAACAATTGTATTATTTAGGGTAGCTCAAGGCACAATTTACTGAAAACACACTGTGGCTACAGTTTTGGGGGTCAAACTTGGCCAAAGAAGGAGGCCTCAGAGAAGCGACTGCCCTGGGCAGAGGATCTCACAATGGAGGGTCAAGTCCAGCTTTCAGTGTTCATGGGTCCATGAGCAAAAGAGGCAGCAGGATCATGGGGTTCTTGGCTGCCACTGGTCAACTCTGCCACCAGGAAGTTGGGGGATGAAGACTAGAGAGTATCAGGACTCAGCAGTAGGGGGACTCTGGAGAGAGTCTCTGACATCAGACTTGTGAGGCTCCAGTCTTCTGCCTGGGAACCCGGGCCAAAAAGCCAGGGACGCAGAGGGGCAGCACATCAGCTGGGCTCCTTGGAAGTGCCAGCATCTATCTCTCCTGCAGGTGTCTGTTGCTCCTCCTAGGTCTTGGGTATCGGGTCTTCCTCTGAAAGTTCAGTGGCCAGCGCCACGGTGACATGCAAGGTGCTGCCACTCTGGCAGGGTCAGGAACGTTGCTCTCAGGTATTGGGGTTCAGAGAGAGAAGGCTCTGTGCTGAAATAGAATGGTATGGCCAGGTATTGAAACCCCTTGGTCTCCAGGCTGGTGGTCTCGGGACTACTGTGAGTGGTCTTGAAAGTACATCAAGAGTTTTATCTCCAGCTTCAAGTGGTGAA
>NW_007154728.1:0-416 GCF_000164805.1 Carlito syrichta | reverse complement strand
TGAGGCTCCAGTCTTCTGCCTGGGAACCCGGGCCAAAAAGCCAGGGACGCAGAGGGGCAGAACATCAGCTGGGCTCCTCGGAAGTGCCAGCATCTTTCTCTCCTGCAGGTGTCTGTTGCTCCTCCTGGGTCTTGGGTATCGGGTCTTCCTCCGAAAGTTCAGTGGCCAGCGCCATGGTGACATGCAAGGTGCTGCCACTCTGGCAGGGTCAGGAACGTTGCTCTCAGGTACTGGGGTTCAGAGAGAGAAGGCTCTGTGCTGAAATGGAATGGTATGGCCAGGTATTGAAACCCCCTGGTCTCTAGGCTGGTGGTCTCGGGACTACTGTGAGTGGTCTTGAAAGTACATCAAGAGTTTTATCTCCAGCTTCAAGTGGTAAAGAGAATGGGATCCACAAGCTCAGAGTCATTGGTATC
>NW_007154727.1:0-727 GCF_000164805.1 Carlito syrichta | reverse complement strand
AAATGGAAAGCCTATGATCTCAGCAGTTTGGAAGGCCCAGGCCGAGAGGATATCTTGATTTGGGTGGTTTGAGAGCAGCCATGGCTAACAAGTGATGAAACAAAAAAGAGAGAGAGGTAAAGAAAGAAAGAAAAAAAGAAAAGAAAGAATATATTAGTCAACAAAGAAATCCATTCTCCTGCAAACCTTCTCCCCTCATTCCTTCTGCCCCCCATGCCCCCATGTATGAGGGTCCCCCAAGCTTGGTAACTTTCAGTCACAACCCCCCACCAAATGGCTGCCACTGCTTTGGTGCGGGAGTTTGTGAGGATACCTGGCTGGGTTCCTGCCGGCTCTCCTCTCTGAGGTGAGAAATGTGCTCCAGGCAGGGTGGCCCTCTGACCCAGTAACAAGGACCTTATGCAAAGAAAAGCCGTGGAAACGTCCCTCACCCTGTGACATTTCTTTCCCCCAGTCCCATTTTTTCTGGCTCTAAAGCCAGTCGCCCTTTGAACACACAACACTCAGTTGAGAATTTCTGTAGGATTCTGATGTTTTTGGAGAAAGGGTGTGGCTCTTTTGCCAGTCTGAGGCGCAGAGACACCACCATTGTTCACTGCGAGCCTCGAAATCGTGGGTTCCAGCAATTCCCCCACCTCAGCCTCTCGAGTGGCAAGGATGATGGGCACCATAAGCCCAGGTCACCCCTTTGGATGGGTGCAGAGATGGGGTCTCCCTATGTGGCTGG
>NW_007154726.1:0-754 GCF_000164805.1 Carlito syrichta | reverse complement strand
AGGCTGCTCTCAATATGCATAGTTTGGGCCAACCTCTCATCCTGGGCTCCCAAACTGATGCCATCACAGGCTTTCTATTTGGTCGACATCCTGGTCCTCCTGTTGTGTATTGAACTCTGGGCTGGAGGTGATAATCCTGCTGAGGACTGTCCTCACCCAAAGTTTTCTGGATTTTGCTTGGGGTCGAGGTGGGAGATTGCTATGGTGTCCTGCCTGGTCTTAAGCTCCTGGACTCAGGCCATCTTCCCATCTCAGGCTCCCCGAGTGCTGAGGTGACAGGGGTGAGTCACCCGGCCATCCCCCCATGAAGCCTTGAGAGTCATGCCCTCCCTTCCAGAAGGCAGCCCCTTGGAGGAGTGAGTGGGTCCACCATGAGGAATGAGGCAGTTACAGGGCTGGATGCCCCAGCAGAGACATGCCCCTGACCCAGGTGCTCTCCTCGGGTCAGGCTTGGCAGACGATTCTGGCTGCCCCCTCTGGGGTCCCAGGTCATCTGAAGGAAACGGGTCTCCTGGTGGGGCCCAGAGAGTGGTTTGAAGGATGGGCATGGGGACTCACGTCTGTTACCCTGGTGCTTTGGGTGACTGAGGCAAGAAGATGGCCTGAGCCCCCAGATTCAAGACAAGCCCAGGCACTTTGGTGAGACTTGTCTCTACAAGAAACCAATAAAATGAGCCCTGTCTCCAAAAACATCAGAATTGTATACAGATTCTCAACTGTGTGTGGTTAGTTCACAGGGTGACAGGGTTAGAGC
>NW_007154725.1:0-314 GCF_000164805.1 Carlito syrichta | reverse complement strand
GGGATGTGCCCCTGGCCTTTCTTGGTATAAGGTCCTTGTTGCTGAGTCGGAGTGTCGACCCACCTGGGGCACATTATTCACCTCAGAGAGGACAGCCAGCAGGAACCAGGCCAGGGAACCTTGGGAATTCCCACACCAAAGCCAGGGCAGTCATTGGGGGGGTAGGTCCTGGAAGGTGCCAAGCTTGGGGGACCCTCACATGAGGGTTTGTGGAGAGGAAGGCCTGAGGGCAGGTTTGCAGGAGAATGGATTTCTTTCTTTCTTTCTCTTTCTCTCTTTCTTTCTTTCTTTCTTTCTTTCTTTCTTTCTTTCTT
>NW_007154724.1:0-890 GCF_000164805.1 Carlito syrichta | reverse complement strand
CAATCCCATAACAAAGGATAACCTAATCTGTGACTGACATATTCTATAAACCTTTTTCATCCTAAGCTGATTGATTTATGCCAAGTTAAACAATTCTATAGAAGTATTTACTTTACAAACGAAAGTGGCCCATCCCAGAATGTTTGGAATGTGGCCCAGTCCAAAGTTCACAGTGGACTACCTGCAAGTAACCCAGCCACATTCTTTCAACAAAATGGCTGTCTTCTAAAACTGTATTCTACAATTTACACCTTCAATAAATCCTAAGATCATGACCCAGAAGCCTGTGACCAATACTAAGGTTCTTAGATGTGACACGAGTTTGAATTATAAGTTGTGTGAAAGCCAAAACCGCAGTTTGTGGAAGAATGGGAGCATGAGCTTCTAAAGTTAGCTTGTGTTTGTCCCGGTCTCAGAGTTTCTATGTTTTGAGCTCACAGGAGCTTAATCTGGTTAGTGCTGAGTAGAAAGGGGGAGGAAATGGGGTCAATAGCTCCCGAACGCATCCTAGTGGTCTCAGGGTCAATGGCCCTTCCTGATCCCTAGCGCTCAGTGGACCTCCGTGGCTGGCTCCCAACAGGAGGCTGAGGCAAGTGGATTGCCTGAGTCCATGGGTTCGAGGCCAGCCCGGGCAACTTGGTGAGACCTCATCTTTACAATAAAAAAATTGGCCAGGCGTGGTAGCACACTTGGAAGGCTGAAGTGAAGGATCGCTAGAGCCCAGCAGGCCAATGCTTGAGGTGACTGTGAGTGTGCAACTGCGCTCCAGCCTGGCCAACAGAGTGAGATTCCAACTCAAAAAAAAAACCTACACTGACAGTGGGGTGGAGCATGCTAAACCATTTTGAATGCAAATTGTTGCCTGATTCCTATGTTTTCTTTTTGCTCAA
>NW_007154723.1:0-784 GCF_000164805.1 Carlito syrichta | reverse complement strand
TACCATCCTTCGACCCCATGAGAGAAACAGAAGAGGGCAGGAGTCTGGCTGGTGTGGCCAAGCCACATCCGATGGGATTCAGATGGTGTCCTTCCTTACATCCACTCCAGGTCATGGGAGTCCCTGGAGACTCAGCAAACCACAGTGGCCATGTCAAGAGGCTTCAGATTGACCAGAACTCCCAGACACAATCGACTGGAGAGCAACTTGGAACCTGCAACCCAGTCAAAACCCTGTGCTTGACGTGGGGCTTGGGGAGGGAAACATGTGGCCCTTCCTGCCCCTCTGCTGGTCAAAGGGTATTCTGGCTTTTCCTACTCAGAGCTACCCCTTTCCTCCCCCCTAGAGGTGATGATGGTCTTTGAAGAAGGGGAGAAGAGAAGTCCATGGTGTGACAGGGCAGGAAGAGGAGGAACACGGGAAAGAAATTTTCCATGGGCAGGTGGAAGCAAGAAAAGCAGCTACAGCATGTGACGGACACGAATGCAGTGGTGCTTAGTGTGGAGTCAGCCCCAGATGAGAGAGAGAGAGAGAGAGAGAGAAACAGGCAGGAGAGAATACTCAACATTTGGGATTACTCAGGGCCATTGCCTCTTTCTGCACCGCTGCTCATGAGAGTGGTGCTTCTGATTCCCATGACCCAATCAAACTTGAGGTCTCTGCGCCAGGAAGATTTGGTGTGCTGCTAATTGCTTGGATAGGTAATTTAATTCTGTTGACTCTCAGATTTCTTAGCTACAAAATGTAGATGACAGTGCTTACTCCCCAGGGTTGTGAAGAAAAT
>NW_007154722.1:0-909 GCF_000164805.1 Carlito syrichta | reverse complement strand
TCCTGCCCCTCTGCTGGTCAAAGGGTATCTGGCTTTTCCTACTCAGAGCTACCCCTTTCCTCCCCCCTAGAGGTGATGATGGTCTTTGAAGAAGGGGAGAAGAGAAGTCCATGGTGTGACAGGGCAGGAAGAGGAGGAACAAGGGAAAGAAATTTCCCATGGGCAGGTGGAAGCAGGAAAAGCAGCTACAGCATGTGATGGACACGAATGCGGTGGTGCTTAGTGTGGAGTCAGCCCCAGATGAGAGAGAGAGAGAGAAACAGGCAGGAGAGAATACTCAACATTTGGGATTACTCAGGGCCATTGCCTCTTTCTGCACCGCTGCTCATGAGAGTGGTGCTTCTGATTCCCATGACTCAATCAAACTTGAGGTCTCTGCGCCAGGAAGATTTGGTGTGCTGCTAATTGCTTGGATAGGTAATTTAATTCTGTTGACTCTCAGATTTCTTAGCTACAAAATGTAGATGACAGTGCTTACCCCCCAGGGTTGTGAAGAAAATAAAATGAAGATTCTAAGCACAATGTCCAATTTCTAGTTAGATACCAATTTAGTGAGCTTATTTTTCTTTCCACCTTTATATGTGGTTATCCCCTTTACCCAAACAGATGCTTGACACTCAAACTGACCAAGTGATGGGGTTCCCATATGCACATTGGGAGACCTGTGCAGCTTTACATCGAGTCTTTTTACCATTTAGTGAACATCAGATTCCCTCCCGGACCTCAACGGGCACCTGTCCCTCACTCCATAGCATCTTTCCTCTCCTCTCAGGTTCTACAAATGTGTCTCCACTCCTTGGGTCAGCCTAATGAGTGACCACCTTTGTACAAGTGTGATGGATAGCCTTTGTGTAAACTTAGCTAAATTATAGTAGTCAGTTACCTAACCAAGCACTACTCTAGATGTTG
>NW_007154721.1:0-4595 GCF_000164805.1 Carlito syrichta | reverse complement strand
CCAAAGTTAAAACAAGAAGAAACTGAGACATTAAATAGACCACCCAGAAAATTGACTTCATCATAAGAAAACTACCTACAAAAAAAAGTCCTGAACCAGAGAGCTTTCCAGTGGAATTCTATAAAAACATGAAAGGAGGAGGTTCTACCAATCTTATTGAAAGTATTCCAAGCAATTGAGAAAGATGGAACTTTCCCCAAAATCATTTTATGAAACTAACATCACACTAATACCCAAAGCAGATAAAGATCCAACAAAGAAAGACAACTACAGGCCAATATCCCTGATGAATATAGATGCAAAAATACTCAACAAGATTCTAGCAAATTGGAGCCAATGACACATCTCAAAAATCATCCATCATGACCAAGTAGGCTTCAACCCCAGGGTGCAAAGCTGGTTCAACATCCACAAGACCGTAAGTGTAATTAAATACATCAACAGATGTAAAAATAGGAATAACATGATTGTATCATTAGACGCAGAAAAATACTTTTTGATAAAATCCAGCATCCTTTCTTGATAAAAATCTTTGAACACCTAAGCATAGAGGGAACATATCTCAAAATAGTAAGAGCCATCTACAATAAGCCCACAGCCAACATATTGCTAAATGGACAGAAATTGAAAGCACTTCCCCTGAAAACTGGAACAAGACAAGCCCACCCACTTTCACCCTTTCTGTTCAACATAGTGTTGGAAGTCCAGGTGGAGCAATTAGACAAGAGAAGGAAATCAGGGGTATCCAAATAGGAAAAAAAGAAGTCAAGCTAACCCTCTTTGTTGATGATATGAAAATCCAAGAGAATCTGTCAAAAACCTTCTTGCACTGATAAAGGACTTAGGAAAAGTCTCAGGGTACTAAACCAGCATGCAAAGCACAGTCACATTCTTACACACCAACAACAAACAGGCAGAGAAACAAATAAAAAGCACAATCTCATTCACAATAGCAAAAAAATAAAATAAAATGAAATACCTCAGCACCTTCCTAACCAGATAAGTGAAAGACCTTTACGATGAAAACTGCAAAACACAGCTTAAAGAAATCAAAGATGACACAAACAAATGGGAAAATATTCCATGCTCATGGATTGGAGAAATCAACATTGTTAAGATGCCCATCCTACCCAAGGCAATCTACAGATTTAACATGGCACCCATTAAATTACCAACATCACTCTTCTCAGACCTGGAAACGACAATACAGAAATTCATATGGACACCTAAACGACTATGTATAGTCAAAACAATTCTCAGCAAAAGAAACAAAGTGGGAGGCATCACACTTCCAGACTTCAGACTTTATTCTAAGCCTACAATAACCAAAACAGCTTGGTATTAGTACAAAACAGTCATACTGACCAACGGAATAGAGTAGAGATTCAGAAGCAAAACCTCAGTTTCTCAACCAACTCATCTTCGACAAAGCCTCCTGTAACAATCACTGGAGAGGGGAGCTTATTCGATAAATGGTGCTGGGAAAACTGACCACATGCATATTAAAACAAGACTCCTACCAATCGCCATACACAAAAACAACTCTAAAAAGATCAAAGACCTAAACATAAAACCTCAAACTATAAGAACCTTAGAAAATGCAGGAGATGCCCTTATGGAAATTGGAACTGGAAACCAATTCCTGATCAAAAGTCCAAATGCCCATGCCATAAGAGATAAGACTGAGCTGGGCTTGGTGGCTCAGCCTGTTATCCCGCGCTTTTGGGAGGCTGAGGTGAGTGGATTGCCTGAGCCCGCAGGTTCGAGACCCGCCTGGGCAACTTGGTGAGACTTCATCTCTACAATAAATAAAAAAATTAGCTGGGCATGGTAGCGCTCACTTGTAGTTCCAGCTATGTGGAAGGCTGAGGCGGAAGGATCGCCGGAGCCCAACAAGTTGAGGCTGCAGTGGCTGGGAGCGTCCCACTGCCCTCCAGCCTGGGCGACAGAGTGAGACTCCAACTCAAAAAAAAAAAAAAAAGAAATAAGACTGACAAGTGGGACCTCATCAAACCGAAAAGTATCTGCAAAGCAAAAGAAACCATCAAGAAAGTGGGGAGACAGCCCACAAAATGAGAAAAAAATATTTGCCAACTGAATATCTGACAAAGGCTTAACATCCAGCACCCACAAGGAACTCAAACATGCTGAAAAAAGCTGCCCTATTAAAAAGGGGGCAAAAGATATGAACAGACTCTTCTCAAAAGAAGACAAATGAGTAGCAACAGATACGTGAAAAAATGCTCAGTCTCACGAATCCCCAAAGAAATGCGTGTTAAAGCCACACTGAGACACCACTTAAAGCCAGTCAGGATGGTCATCACAAATAACTCAACAACAACAGATGCTGGAGACGATGAGAGAAAAGGAGAACACTTTTGCAGTGTTGGTAGGAATGCAAACTGCTACAACCTCTGTGGAAAACAGTGTGGCGATTCCTAAAAGATCTAAAGATGGACCTTCCATGCAACCCAGCAATCACTCTTCTGGGAATATGCCTGGAGGAACTCAAACAATTCCACAATAAAAGATACCTGCACATGCATGTTTATTGCAACATCATTCACAATATCAAAAACATGGAACCAACTGTGCTGCCCATCCAAAGTGGACTGGATTTTAAAATGTGGTATATATACACAATGGAATATTATGCAGCCATAAAGAAGGACAAAATGATGAACTTCGCAGGTAACTCAGATGGATTTAGAGTCTATAATACTCAGGGATCTACCACAGAAACAAAGAACTGAGTACCACCTGTTCTCAGTCATAAGTGGACCCTGAACAATTATCATAATGTTATTAAAAAGGAATTTAACAGTAGTGGGAAACTACCAGGGGAGGAGAGGGGGCACACTTCATCAATAAGGGCAGCCGATCTCAAATCAGGTTAATTGGAGACCAAAGTGAGACCCAAACTTTACCTATACAATGACCATTTGAATATCAAATCCTGAATTGTATCCCGCATCCTTAAAATAAATAGACAAATAAATAAATAATTAATAAAAATCAATAGTAAAAAGACAATGCCATCAAAAATGGGAAAATCATCTGAATTAGACACCTTTCCAAAGAAAACATTAAGTGGCCGATAAGCACATAAGAAATGCTCAACATTATTATTCATTGGAGAAATGCAGATCAAAATCAAGGGGAAACCACTTCACATCAAACTGACAAACTGAAAGACGGACAACACCGGGTGGTGATGAGGACGCGGAGGAACTGCAACTCTTGACGTTGTCCGCAGGACAGGGATGGTGCTGCCTTTGGAAAACAGTCTGGCAGTTCTTCAGAAAGCGAAACAGAGTGGCCCTATCACAGCAACTCCACTCCCTGGGCTGTAACCAAGAGCCGTGCAGACACGAGAAAAGTCTGTGCTTGAGTGCTCAGAGCAGCCAGCACATTCTGCCTCTTTCACTTACGGAGCTTCAAGTAGCCTCAGCATGTAGGAACGTGCTGCTTGCCTGTACTCTCCATAGCTCAGGTCCTGGCTCTGCCCGTTCATAAACAGAAAAGGGTCTTCTTGGCCCTCTTGCTAATTACAGGCAGGTGGGAGCAGCATGTTGTTTCCAGTCATCTGCTCTTAAGCTGAGTGTGGGTTCCCACGGCTGCGTCCTGGCTGAGAGCCCTGACTTTTCTCTCTTCGGCGATAAACACCCCGACAAGAGGGTTTGCTGGAGTAGACACATCCCCAGCTTATCTAAAAGTAACTCCATCCCTCCCCTTCATCTTGCAGTTTAGTGTAAGGATACCACGTTGGTCTTCACCGTGTGCTTTTCATTCTTTCTCCTTTCTCATGAACAGAGACTTTGTTTTGTGCTGGGCAGCAGTTCACCACACAGAACGGCTGTCATTCCTAGCCTGTCTCACAGCTGACAGTGACCAAAACTCAGGTAATTTAGATGCAAACAGAAATGCTGTAAGGGAGGGAACCTGCCCGGGAAGAGCTGCCTGCCTCAGCTGAGTAGAGCCTGTCTGTCATCTTTCCCTCCTTTGTACCCTCTGAGAGGCAGCCATCGTGAGCCGAGAGGCAGCCTTGAGGATGAAGCCAGTTACTGAGGCTCTGGGGCAGCAAGACAGCAGCTGGCGTGGGGACAGCCCAGGGTCAGCCAGGACGGCCACCACCAGAGCTCTTTTACAGCAGAGAGAGAATTCCCTCTTCTCTGTGTCACAATCATTCTGGGTTCTCTGCTACACATAGGCAAATCCAACCTCAACAGAGGTACAAGTTTTCGACTGTGTGAACTGGACAATCCCCTTCTCTGGGACACAGCCCCCTCTGCACAAGGGGCTGAGGCGTGGTGACCTGTGTATTGTGAAGATCCAAGGCTTCACCTGGCCCACATCCATGGCCCCTTCCAATAGTCACAAAGCCTCCGTTTCTCATTAGGAAAGTACTCTCTTCCCTCAGTCCGTGTGGCTTCGTGAGGCTGACGCCACATCCTGATACCAATCTTATCAAAAGTATTCCAGGCAGTCAAGAAACATGGAACTCTCCCAAAATCATTTTATGAAGCTAGCATCACACTGATACCCAAACCTGGTAAAGACCTAAGAAGGAAAGAGAATTATAGGTCAATCTCCTT
>NW_007154720.1:0-817 GCF_000164805.1 Carlito syrichta | reverse complement strand
TGCATCAGAGGAAGAGCCTCTGCAATCAATGAAGGGACCCTGCACCCGAGAAAGTGCCTTGCAGCTAAAGAGGAAATCTGAACCTGAGGGAGAGCCTTGGTACCTGAGGGATATCGCAGCACCTACTGAGGAGCCCTGCACCTGAGGAAGAGCACTGCACCTGAGTAAAAGAGTTGAACCTGAGGGAGTGCCCTGAACTTGAGGAACTGCCCCCACACGAGAGAGACTCCAGCATCCGATGACGAGATCCTCTAGCTGGGGAAGAGCCCTGCACATGAAGACATGCCCCTGCATGTCAAGTAGAGTCCCATTACCAAACAGAGCCACTCAGAATCTGAGGGAGAACATTCATCTTATAAAGTGAGAGCCTTCCACCTGAGGGAGAGCCCCGGAACCTGAGGAAGAGTGCAGCACGTGATGATGAGCCCCTGCACCTGAGGGACAGTACCTGCATCTGAGGGAGAGTCACTACCAATGAGGGAGAGACACAGCTCCTAAGGAGTTCCTGTAACTGAGGAAGAACTCTGCACCTGAGAAGAAGCCCTGCCCTGAGCAAAAGCTCCTGCACCTGAGGAAGAGTTCCTGCACATGAGGAAATGCTCCTGCACTAGAGTTAAGAGTGCTGAACTTGAGAAAGAGCCCCTGCACCCTAAAGAGGTCTCCCACACCTTAGGGAAAGGTCCCTGATCTGGAAGATGTCTTGAACCTAGGTATAAATCGCAGGATGTGAAGAAGAGCCCCTGAACATAGGGGACAACTCTGGCACCTGAGTAATAGCACTAAATCTCAAAGAGAAATCCTGTAACAAAGAGAGATC
>NW_007154719.1:0-646 GCF_000164805.1 Carlito syrichta | reverse complement strand
GATTATGTGTTCCCAAATATTTAGGACGTATTCTTAAAGGGGATCCACCAATCTTGGATTCCGTGGCCCTTCTGACCATTTTGACTTATGAGTATTGGTATATAAGAGTTTGTATTTCCACGTCGCCAGGTAACTTCTGGGAGTCTTACTGATAACAAAAGCAATCCGCATTACTGGTGTCGCCAAACCAACAATTCTAAATACATATTATAAGGGCTAATCTGTAATCGGGGATTCTATTTCCACACATTCTTTAGGGCTACAGGCCTCTTGGATGTGACAATTTTGTCATTATAGATTCTCAGCAGCCTTCTGGTCTTCTTGATAGTTGTACCGAGAAGGTGGAACTACAAGTTCGTTGGCTTCCTCAGGACAACAAAGGGCAGATTCCAGGACCCAAAGACTCTTATCACCATATCTGTATGTAATTATCCCCTTAAGATGTAACTTGTAATCCTAATACTTCTGTTTTTCCTTCTATTCAGTTAGGGGCCTGGTATTTGAGGTTTCCAAATATATTTTACGTACTTTTTAGGGTAACTAGGATTCATGGATTCAATAACCCTCGGTAATTTCTGGGCATCTGCATATTCTGTATACAGAGTATTTGGATCCACATCACGAGAGAAAATCAAGCATCTTGCTG
>NW_007154718.1:0-807 GCF_000164805.1 Carlito syrichta | reverse complement strand
CATCTAGGAAGAAAATCAGGTTCCCCTGGAATAAAAATGGCGTATTGGTACAAAATGCCTCGATTCAGGTTACCTCAAACTACAGAAATTTCTTGTGGTCGGCCTGCTGGGAATTGGGACATTGGATTTAGAAGATTCCACATTTCGAAGAGGTCTTCTTAAGAGGAACCAGGAATCTTGGATTCCAGTTCCCCAATAACTTTATGGAAGTCTTTCTCGTGATATCCAAACAACTGGAATTCTAGGTCAACAGGAAATATCTCAGCCCCTTGCTGAGAATGAAGGAGGAATCTAGGTAATGGGAGTCCTCATACACAGGAAACTACACGGCCTTTTGCTAAGGAAGAATAAGGAATTTTGTTTGCATGAGTCCTCAGTCCAAAAATCCACAGGGCGTCTTACTAAGAGGTATCCATGAATCAGGTATTTAATGTAGTAATCTGGGTAGTGGGAGTCCTCAAATACAGGAAATTGGACTGCCTATTTCTATGAAAGAATAAGGTTCTGGGTTACACGTGTCCTCAATCCCTAAAAAACGTCAATGCATCTTGCTAAGGGCATAACACGAATCAAGGTTTTTGAAGCATGAATCTGCATAAATGGGGTCCTCATATACAGGCCAATACACGGACTTGTGGTAAGAAAGAATAAAGAATCCGGATTGCACGTTTTCTCTATCCCAAAAGATCCACAGGGCCTCTTCCTAAGTGCTAAACAAGAATAAGGGATTTGAAGCAGGAATGTGGGTAATACTCCTCATAACAGGAAACCTCGAGGCCTCTTGCTAAGGAAAAATAAGGAATCTAT
>NW_007154717.1:0-742 GCF_000164805.1 Carlito syrichta | reverse complement strand
GATTCCACATTTCGAAGAGGTCTTCTAAGAGGAACCCAGGAATCTTGGATTCCAGCTCCCCAATAACTTTATGGAAGTCTTTCTCGTGATATCCAAACAACTGGAATTCTAGGTCAACAGGAAATATCTCAGCCCCTTGCTGAGAATGAAGGAGGAATCTAGGTAATGGGAGTCCTCATACACAGGAAACTACACGGCCTTTTGCTAAGGAAGAATAAGGAATTTTGTTTGCATGAGTCCTCAGTCCAAAAATCCACAGGGCGTCTTACTAAGAGGTATCCATGAATCAGGTATTTAATGTAGTAATCTGGGTAGTGGGAGTCCTCAAATACAGGAAATTGGACTGCCTATTTCTATGAAAGAATAAGGTTCTGGGTTACACGTGTCCTCAATCCCTAAAAAACGTCAATGCATCTTGCTAAGGGCATAACACGAATCAAGGTTTTTGAAGCATGAATCTGCATAAATGGGGTCCTCATATACAGGCCAATACACGGACTTGTGCTAAGAAAGAATAAAGAATCCGGATTGCACGTTTTCTCTATCCCAAAAGATCCACAGGGCCTCTTCCTAAGTGCTAAACAAGAATAAGGGATTTGAAGCAGGAATGTGGGTAATACTCCTCATAACAGGAAACCTCGAGGCCTCTTGCTAAGGAAAAATAAGGAATCTATTTTACACGGTTCCTCAACCAGATAATCTACATGGCGTCTTGCTAAGGGGTAAACAAGAATTAGGGTTG
>NW_007154714.1:0-921 GCF_000164805.1 Carlito syrichta | reverse complement strand
ATCTAAGTCAACAAGGAAATTCATTCTCCTGCAAAACTTCTGCCCTCGGTCCTTCTCACCCACCAAACCACATAGGAGGGTCTCCCAAGCTCTGCTCTTTCTATCCACAATCCCCTCCAATGGCTGCCCCTGCTTTGTTGTGGGAGTTCCCAAGTCTCCCTGGCCAGGTTCCTGCCAGCTCTCCACTCTGAGGTGAAAAATGTTTCCCAGGGAGGCCATCACTCCTACTCGACAACAAGAACCTTATGCCGAGAAAGGCCAGGGACACATCTCCCACCCAAGGACATTTCTTCCCCCTAGTCCCACTTTTTCTGGCTCTAAAACCAGTCGCCCTTTGAATAAACCATGCGCAGTTCATAATCTGTGTACAATTCTCATGTTTTGGAGAAATGGTGGGATCTGTGGCCCAGGCTGGGTCCAGTGGACATGACAGCCATTCACCACCAGCCTTGAAATTAGGGCTCTGGTGATCTTTCCACCTGACCCTCTTGAGTGGCTGGGACGATGGGCACCACGAACCCAGACTGCCTGTTTGGATGGGTGCAGAGATGAGGTCTCCCTGTGTGGCATAGGCTGGGCTTGAGCTCCTGGGCTCCAGCCATCCTCTCGCCTCGGAATCCCAGAGTGCTAGGATTCCAGGTGTGGGCCACTGCAGCTGGCCTTCTGGTTTGTTTTCAACGAATGATCGAGGCCGGGCTCAGGGTCTCAACCTCAACATCCCAGCACTTTGTGAGGTCAAGGCCAGTGGCCGGGTCCAGCCCATGTGTCTGAAATGCACCTGGGCACCTCAACGAGACCTACTCTCAACCCTCCATCCCACATGAGCCAATCATGGTGGCAAGTGCCTGTTGTTCCAGGTCCTTGGAAGGCCGGGTAGAAGACTCCCCGGAGCCCTATGGGTCGAGGCTGAGGTTGCTGGGA
>NW_007154713.1:0-1131 GCF_000164805.1 Carlito syrichta | reverse complement strand
CTGGCCAGCATGTTAACTAGGTAGTTAGGTAGTCAACTCAGCTGGCAAGCCAGCGGGCTATGTATGTAGGTAGCTAGTTATGTGAGCTGGATAGCCATGAGGCTATCTTGTTATGTCACCCAGTTAAGTCACCTTGCTATCCAGTTGTCTAGCTAGGGAGCTAGATAGTTAAGTCTGTTGGCTAGCCTGCTTGCTTAGTAGTCAAAAAGCAAGTCATTTCAGAAGGCTAGACAGCTGGCTAGATCGATATTTCAGCTAGTAAAGTCAGCTGTCTAGCTAGGTAGTTTAGTCAGCTATTTATGTCAGCAGCTAGATAGTTAAGTCAGCTAGTTAAGTTGGCTAGATAGCTAGACACCTAGCTAGGTAGCTAGCTAGTTATGTCAGATGTTTAAGTCATCTGGTTTTTAAGGAAACTAACTAGTTATATCAGCTAGTTAACTTAGTTGTTTAGCTAGTTAATCAACTTGTTAAGTCAGCTGGCTTGCCAGCTGCCTAGCTAAGTAGCTAGCTAGTTAAGTCAGCTGCCTAGTCAGCTGGTTAGCTAGGTAGCTTGGCTGTTAAGTCAGCTGGCAAGCCAGCAGGATACACAGGTAGCTAGCTAATTAAGTCAGTTGGCTAGCCTCCTGGCTAGCTAAGTATGTCAGCTAGTTAAGTAAGCTGGCTAGCCAGCTGGCTAACTTGTTAAATCAGATAGTTGACTAAGCTGCCTAGCCAGCTGGCTAGCTGGTTAAGTCAGCTAGTTAATTCAAGTGTCTAGCCAACTGGCTAGCTAGGCAGCTACATAGTTAACTCAGCTGTCTGGCCAGCTGGCTAGGTGGTTAAGTCAGCGAGTTAAGTCACCTGGCTAGCCACCTTGCGAGATATGTAGCTAGCTAATTAAGTCAGCTGGCTAACTGACTGACTAGCTTGTTAAGTCAGCGTGTTGAGTGACCTGGCTAGCCAACTGGCTAGCTAGGTGGCTAGCTAGTTAAACCAGCTATCTAGCCAGATGGCTACCTACTTAAGTCAACTAGTTAAGTTAGCTGATTAGCTGACTGGCTAGCTAGGTCGCTGGCAAGTTAAGCCAGCTGGATTAGTAGCTGCTCAGTAGTGGCCAGCTAGTTCAGCTGGCTGGCTAGCCGGCTGATGAGC
>NW_007154712.1:0-535 GCF_000164805.1 Carlito syrichta | reverse complement strand
TTTTTGATAACCGAGACGAGCTCTTTCCCTGTGTTCTGGGCTGGTGCCAAACCTGCATACTCAGCCCTCCACTCGCCTGGGTCTTTGAAGATCCTGTATGCCAACCTGGGCCCCTGACCCTGACCTGTGGTTGTGGTGGAGCTGGTGGTTGATATTATTTTGAGTCTGGGACCTGCTTTGTTGCCCAGACTGGAATGAAGGGGCCCTCACTTGGTCACAGCGACCTCCACCGGCTGTGCTCTGGTAATCCTCCAAGAACGGACTCCCGTGTGGCTGGAACTACAGCATGTGCCACAAAACTGGGCTCATTTTTTGGCTTCTTGTAGAAACAAGTCTTCACCAAGGTGCCTGGCTGGTCTCGAACACGCAAGTTCAGAACATCCTCTCGCCTCAGTCTCCCAGAGTACCCCGATAGCAGGCATGAGTCACTGCACCCAGTCTCCACAGCCATCTCAGGGTTCCATTGTGAGACCCGCTCCCTTCTGGTGACCTGGAACCCAGAGAGGGTGGGTGGAGTCGCCCATCGAGCCCTCTC
>NW_007154711.1:0-322 GCF_000164805.1 Carlito syrichta | reverse complement strand
TTTTTTGGCTTCTTGTAGAAACAAGTCTTCACCAAGGTGCCTGGCTGGTCTCGAACACGCGAGTTCAGAACATCCTCTCGCCTCAGTCTCCCAGAGTACCCCGATAGCAGGCATGAGTCACTGCACCCAGTCTCCACAGCCATCTCAGGGTTCCATTGTGAGACCCGCTCCCTTCTGGTGACCTGGAACCCAGAGAGGGTGGGTGGAGTCGCCCATCGAGCCCTCTCCAGTGAGAGCAACTTGTGCAGGAGTGTATCACTGCTGGGGCTCCCAGCCCTCTGCCCACCTCATTCCCCAGGTTGGACCTGCTAGTTCCTCCCAA
>NW_007154710.1:0-324 GCF_000164805.1 Carlito syrichta | reverse complement strand
TTCTCATCCTTTCTGCAGCTTGCCTCCTCATCGTTCCAGTGGTGAGCCTCCTCGGCGGCTCTGCAGTGTGCCTCCTCAACCTCCCTGCAGCACACCTCCATGGTGGCCTCGCAGCATTTCATGGTTTCTCGGCATCCCCATCTCGACTTACCTCCTCTGCATACCCATGACACACATTCTCAGCTTTCCTGTGGAGCACCTTCTTACCTCTCCGTGCTGCACCACATCAGATTCCCAATGGCATGCATCCTTAGCATTCCCATGGCATGCTCCTTGATGTTTTCACTGTGCACCTCCTCAACCTTCCTGTGCTGTGCCTCTTTG
>NW_007154709.1:0-350 GCF_000164805.1 Carlito syrichta | reverse complement strand
GGACAAGCTCTTTTGGCTATGTATTTTGTCTCCCAGTCAGCACTGGACATTAGGTACAAATTCCTAAAAAGAAAGAAGGGCCCACAAACCCTTCAACTAAAGCTATTGGACATGGCCTTTATAGTCTTTAACAACAAGGAGAAAAGAATGCAGGACCACAAACATAAACGGGAAGCATTTCAGCTTTTGTCTACTGCTTTAGCAAGAGCTACATGCTCAGCTCTACTTGAATTTCCCAGTCCAATCCTTCCTTCACCCCCTTAGGTTGTGGGGGTGCAGGACATTATATCCAGGCCCCTCACTGCGCTGTTGCTTCCATGTGTTCTGGGATATAAAATGTTTCAACACTC
>NW_007154708.1:0-335 GCF_000164805.1 Carlito syrichta | reverse complement strand
GGAGCCACGATCCTGTCGCCATGCCACAGCCCATCCTACGGTGACTCCAGCGGAAAAAAAAGGGCTTCCTACATGTATCACGACAGGCGACCACAGCTCCTCACGGAAAGGTCCATGTGGGTGGGGGATGATGCAGTAATCTGGGGAGGAAGGGGACCTCCCCCCCATACAAAGGTGGCAGACTGGGTGACCAGAACCTGGACTAGCCATGGCGCTGAAAAATCGGCTTGAATGCTCTGTGCCTGTCAGTCGCCCTAACTCGGGGCAGTCTGTTCTGAGCTCACATTTGTCTTTGCAATGGGGTGTGAGTGTGGAGGGTGGAGGCTGGTCTTCTG
>NW_007154707.1:0-875 GCF_000164805.1 Carlito syrichta | reverse complement strand
CCGGACAATTCTTAATGATTTGGTTTAGCTATAACCCTGGGCAAATGGAACTGATAACATAAGGCAGTAGCATTTTGATGATGAATTTTATGAGAAAGTTGAGCCTGAGTAATTGCCTCAGCCTCTACTGTAGCACACACAGTAGGCTTAGCCAAGTCATCAGTCAATTGATTGCCTTGGTGTAAAGGTCCCAGAGGATCAAAATGGGATCTAATATGATCCACAAATAATTGTTCCTTTCTATTATTAATCACCTGCTGTAATTGAGTTAATAGTTCCAAAATTGTAGTTTTGTTGGTTGGGATAGAAGCTGTTTTGATATGAGGAAACAATTCTGCAATATAACAAGAACCAGTGTATAAATTAAATCTTGAAAATTCCAGGGCAGTGAAGGTACACAAAACTGCCCTCAGCTCTGTCTTCTGGGCTGAGGATTTAGAGGTGTTCAGCACATGAGATTAATTATTAATAACTGCCATGGCTTTACCATTAGATGAGCCATCAGTAAACACCAAAGCTGCCCACTCAAGGGGAACTGAGGAACAGTTGCGAGGAAAAATTATAGGATTTTGTCTCACAAATTGTAACAGAGGACTTTTAGGTAAGTGGAATAGAATTTGTCCTCTGTAATCAGTTAATGCTGCTTGCCAATAGTTATTAGTTTGAAATAAAGTCTGAAATTGAAATTTGTTATAAATAACAATTATATTGTGTACATCATGTTTAAATAATTTAACGCTTTTTTGTCTCCCCTTTGTTACAAGCAAAGCTACTAAATAAGGATAAGAAGCCAATATTTTTTTAGAAGTTATCGGTAGATGGAGCCATTTTATTGGTTCTTTCTGCCCAGACACCCTGTGGGAGTATGGAGAGTG
>NW_007154706.1:40429-58924 GCF_000164805.1 Carlito syrichta | reverse complement strand
CAAATGTTTTGGGTATTGATTTTAAACTTCATGTAGCATACCATCCAAAATCTTCAGGAAAAATAGAAAAGGCTCATTCTATCTGAGAGGACAGTAATAAAATATACCATGGACTTTGGTTAAAAGCATGCTATTGAGAGACCCAAGAAACCAAGAAACTTAAAAAGTCATACTTACTGTAAAAGTAGTGTTTAGTTCACTATATTTTATATATCCCTACCTCATGTTCATTGTACTTTATGAAATCTTAGTTACCTCATGTTTACTATATATTTTGTGTATTCCTACCTCATGTTCATTGTACTTTATGAAATCTTAGTACTTTAAATCCTACCTCAGACCCCGTAGAATTAGGTATATGTCGGGTGCTGGGTAGTGACTGATTGTGTAGTTATATAATGTCTTAAGTAGTGTTTGTATTTAGAACTGTTGGGTTAACATTGTTAGTCCCAATTGCCATGCTGACTTCTGCTTTTACAATGGGATGTAAATGTTAAAGCGATAAGTACCTTTCAGACATTCCTTTGCAGTAGACTCTGAGGTGCTAGCTGCTCTCTAAGTGGGCTCTATGTTGGTTTAAGTCTCCGGCTCCCATGCCAAAAGCTAATTTACACGCAGTGGCTGTGTAAACCTAAGGGAATCAAAAGACTTTTAGAAAAACCACCTTGCTATAAGATGTTTGCGATATTTTATAAATTCCTAGAACTAGTACTATATGAATTTCTACCCCACATTCACTGTATGTGTTTGCAGCATTCATATTAAAAACTTTGTTAAGTTTGGTTTTTGTTGTCCCATAATGACCATGTTATGTTATGTAAATGTTAAGCAAACAAGCCCTCCTAAGCATTCCTCAGTTTGGATCAGCAGACTTAATGGCACTAGTAACCTCCTGTCTGCCTGCTCAAGTTAATTTATATGCAGTGTCTGTATGAACCTAAATTATCTGACATTCCACTCTGCCCATTAAGTGGGTTTCTGTCAATCACAGGCAATCAGGTTAAAGCCCACGAAAGGCACCTACCAATACCAAGTGTTCCCGTACCCATTAGGAGAAATTACCCAATCATGTAAAGTCAAGTTTAAAGCTCTTTCCCCTCCCTCTGTAATTGTGCATAAAAACTGCTTGCCATACTGGATCGGGGCTCTCGTCCCTGAAGCCACTGCTGGCCTCATACGTGAGCCCAGACTCGAGTCTGAATAAAGACCCTCGTGTGTTTGCATCGGAGCTGGCTCTTTGTGGTCTCTCTCGGATTTGAATTCTGGGTTTAACAGTATCTACCCTAAAACAACATTTAACTAGAATATCCTTGGAACTAAAACAAGACTGACCCTCATTCCTGCCTATTACTCTTTTGTGATTCAGGAGTATCCCATAGACATCTTTGGTTTTGAGTCCTTTTGAACTCATGTATTATTGACCACTTTTACTTCAGCCAGGAATTCCAACGGTGCCTCCTCTGCTGGGAAATTACCTACCAGACTTGGAGCTTGCTAGGAAACTAATAGATTATGCCAATCAGCAATTACCTGCTCCAAGCACAGAAACACATGCAACTTGTCCTGTGTGTCCAGGAGACTGGATCATCTTAAAGGACCTGCCTGGCCAAACTCAACCCCTCCAACCATGTCAAAAAGGACCTTTCCTAGTAATTCTAATGACTCCCGCAGCTGCCAAGGTGTCAGGATTACCATCCTGGATTCATTTGTCTAGACTAAAGTTAATTTCCCACCGCCTCCGGACACCTCACCCTCCAAAGGATCGCAAGAACAATATGTTGCTGAAACCATAGGTGATTTAAAGCACCATATAAAAAAAGTAAAATTTTAAATATTTTCCTTTTTTAACTGGATTTGGCTATAAATTATCACCTGCATGGTACTGTTAAAACATTGGTGGGAAATGGACATCATTTAAAAATTCTCCCTGGCCTTTAATCTCGCTATGTATTTTTACTATTACCCATTTCTTTTATATAAAACAGAGTACAGAAGCAGGTAAACAAAGCCAACTGCGATTTCCAGTGCCATGCAACCTGGGGACCATAAACTCGACTTCTCTACTGCAGCATGATCATCGTCATCACCCTTTTCCTGATACTTTCCGGGGAAGCTTTGTGCAGCCCCATGCAATGAGGATGAGTGTCATCACCTACATGTAGAGATAATTATATTGCAGAATACATGACCTGGGCTATAGATTTACTTAATCAAGAAAAAGGGGAAGCCAGGCTCAGTGGCTCAGCCTGTAATTCTGCATCTCGGGAGGCTGAGGTGAGTGAATTGTCTGAGCCCGTGTGTTCGAGACCCACCTGGGTAACTTGGCAAGACCTCATCTCTACAATAAATCAAAAATTAGCCAGGTGTGGTAGCACACACCTGTAGTTTCAGCTACTTGGAAGGATCGCTGGAGCCCAGCAAGTCAAAGTTGCGGTGGCCGGGAGCGGCCACTGCATTCCAGTCTGGGCAACAGAGTGAGACTCCAATTCAAAAAAAAAAAAGAAGGGGAAATACCACAATACACCATAACAAACAGAATGGCTTTATATTACTTATTAGCAAAAATGGGAGGTTTATGTGGCATAGCGGAAAGTATGTGTTGTACAACTATAGATGACTTACAAAGGAATATTTCAACTTACGTAAATAAATTAGAAGCTTTTGCTAAACATACATAGACTTTATGAGACTACTTTCATCTTTCTAGCATTGTCTCCAGGACAGTAACCTTTTTCATCATTGTTTGCTTAATAATTTTT
The DNA here is from genome assembly GCF_000164805.1 of Carlito syrichta. Classification (NCBI taxonomy): domain Eukaryota; kingdom Metazoa; phylum Chordata; class Mammalia; order Primates; family Tarsiidae; genus Carlito; species Carlito syrichta. The sequence goes on along the minus strand of NW_007154706.1, from coordinate 56,165 downwards.
GCCTGTGCTCTCATTCAATGTTTCATTAGATCCAAATAATATTCAGTTAAGGTCCTGCCATTTCCTATTCATGCCCTTGGAAATAGATAGGTAGGGACATTTTTATGGGTCATTTCAGTAGGAAATAGTTACAAGAAAAGATCTTCACCTCGTTTCCCAGGATCATAAACATATTTCCAAGGGCAAGAGTGGGGAATGAAAGAACAGGCCGAGAGCAGAAACTGCAATTTTCTTTACTTTTCTTCCTAAATCTTAATACAATGAGAAAGTAGAAGCTATGCTTTTGGAGAAATGCACACTTTAAGTAAAATTAACTTTGCTGTCTTTGTCTTTTCAGGAACAGACTTCCTGGTGCCAGGTAACAGAGGTATCTCATAGTGTCAATCACACTTGCCTAGAGTAAAGGAAATTTACAAGGCCTAAGACATCATACGCTGGTCAAGGACTGTAAAAGTCAAGAAAGTTGTAATTATAAAAGTTATGACCACCCAAAGGGGGATCAGATGGGAATTCAATCTTCCAGTAGAACGGGCCTTATCTACAGGAAGTCAGGGATCCCCCGAAGCTATACAATGGGAATGCCTAGGAGATAAATAGGGAGTGCACACTCCATTAGCTCTAAGGAATGTTGTTTAGGAAGATACAGGAGAATTAGAATCCTTTACATGCCCTTCTCTAGGGGCTATGATAATATGGACAGACATTAATGGGTCTCTGCATCACAGGATCTCCAAGATATCCACAGGTGGTCGATAAGAAAGTCACGGCAGTCGCGTACAGCATCTCCAAGGAAAAGATTTAAGCCAGGGCTTTGGAGGGCTACAACGCCACACTCAACTAGAGTGTACGCCCACTCCATCTTTGGGGGTGAAGCTTTCTTAAATAAATCTTTTTCTCTTTCACTTTGTGTGTTGTAATTCTTTGCATTTACTTGGATCTCTGGGTTGCCAGCATAGCACCTCTGGTTTGCTGGCTCCAGCAGTGATGCACCTCCCTGTGTCTCTCTCTCCATCCATCTCACCCTCACCCCATCTGTACCCTAACAAACCCTACTTCCTCTTCCCTAGTTGTCTTACTCATAAAGTTTTAGAGTGATGTATGTTTATTTTATTATTAAATAAAACCAAAAGTCTGTGTGTGATGTGTAGACTGAGAAGTACTGAGCACATAAAACTATAAGATTTTAAAACACTCAGATTTCAGAAAGCCATGTATTATCATTATACTCCTGTGTAATCTTTATTGTGACCTAATAACTACAAAATATATATAATTCCCAATGGGAAAAAAGATTGTTAAGACATTAGTTCATAAGTTACTCGGTGGTATATAATCATCATTTCCCTACAATCTTGAACATGATGGCATGTCAAGAGTATTGGAAGGAAAATATTTTATGTCCAAAAGTCTTTAACGCATTATAAAAAGTTCTCAAATGGGCCCAATGTCTCAAGCTTGTAATCCCAGTACTTTGTGAGACTGAGATGAGATCAGCCCAGGCAACTTGGAGAGACCTCATCTCTACAATACAATAAATTAGCCAGGCATGGTAGCACACACTATTAGTTCCAGCTACTTGCAAGACTGAGGGATAAGGATACCCTGTGCCCAGCAGGTAAATGCTGAGGTGGCCATGAGCATGCCACTACACTCCAGTTTGGGTAACAGAATGAGACTCCAACTCAAAAAATAAATGAAATAAAAAATGTCTTTATTAAAACATATTAGGGTCACATAGTCTAAATAAAAATTCCAAAGTTTGCTATATGTTACTAGTAAAAACAGATCACAAACTTACAGTGTGTGTGATTTATTTTTGCACAGATGGGCTCCCAATATGTTGCCTGGTATGGCCTTGAACTTCTGGGCTCAAGCAATCCTCCTGCTTTGGCCTCTCAAAGTGTAGTTTTATAAAGGCATGAGCCACCACGCTTGCCCAGATTACAAACTTTCAAAAAGCATTTCTGTACTTCTGTTAGGGTGACATATGTGAGAGTGTACCTGGCTTGAATTTTCAAAACCGAAGCTAATTATTGCTAAACATAAATTTACAAGATACACCGTTTCAGAGAGCAACTATCTTTTCTCTGATGTCTGTCAAAAGATCTCTACTTATACTTTAACATCAGGATATTAATGAACCACCCTTGTTGTTTTCCATATTGAATTGGCAAGGTGCTTGACTTCTAAAATGCTGAATGTTTGTCTTTTATTTCAGCGACCAAAACTATTACCCTGAGAACCTACCTCATGTAGGATGTTGGAGATCTGCTCCAGTGGGGTCGGGCCTGAAGGGGAGATGAGAGAAGCTGCGATAGACAGAGACCACACACCTTCGATGAGGACGGCAATCACCGCAAAACTTTATTGCTCATGAGGTTATATTTATAATGCTCTTTTTGGCATAATCTTAACATTACACGAATATTTTTCCAACTAATTACAATCTAAAACAGCCTGTGATATCCAAAACCCCTTCAGTTGATTTTTAATCTTTAATGAACTAAACAAAAATGTCTATTATTTATGCTAAGCTTTAACTTTATAATGCTTATGTATCTATTTAATATTTTACAACTATAACAGCAAATATTGGCTTATGTCCCTATGGTGTGAAACCTGCTGCCATAAGGCAAGTCTTTTTTACTTCATTTAAGGAATGTTTCTTAACTTCTCTATTCCATCTTAACTTCTCTATTCTATCTTATAAACCTTATTCTATACTTTAACTCTATTTAAATTTTTATACCTATAATTTTTTCTATTTCTATTATTTATCTTACTTATACTTTATATCATCTATGATTTACATACTGTCTATTAACCAACACCATATCTTGTGTCCTGCTTCACACGTTTCTTTTTCTGTTTTCATAAGATTTTAGCCTTTTCAGACATAATCAGAGGTCCACTATGCTTTATCTGCTCCCAGATGGAAACCTCACTGGCTCTGATCCTTTGTCCATTTATCCAAAACCATCTAACAAAATTCTTATCATAAACACCAATATATGGTAAAAATGGGTCAAACCAATCTAAATTCTGCATATTACTTTTTCCTGTAAGCACCCACCATATTCTATTATTAATTTTATATCCAACATAATTATCGATTTTCACTATAAAAATAACTTGCCTATTTGATTTAATATCTCTAGTGCTTCTATGAGGAAAAGGTGGAATAGTGAAACTATTCTCTACAAAATAATTAAACTGTTTAATGTTTCTCTAGAATGGCCTGTCCTGCTGTGTTCAGTTCTGGGAAAGATTTTTTTACATTCTCATAAAAGGGTGAAACAAGTATTGTCTCAGCTGTGGGGGGGGGGGGGACAGAAATCTGCCTTATTTTGCTTTAGAGGATTGTTTAAAAGAAGATCATTAACTAATGACCTTTGGACATCATGTCCAGTTTCAGTTGATTCATAGAATTGGGTTTCATTCAAAACAGAGTGTTTAATGGCTAAAATTTTAACAGACATCTGGGATAAACATATCATGAAACTTAATGCCATGAGGAGCATACATTGTTGTTTTTTCCCGGGCCATCTGAAGTCCCTCCACGTTCCCTTCCATGGGGCTTTGCCAAATCCATGGTTTTCACCAGTGGCTCTGCCTGCCTGGTGAAGTGGGTACGCTTCAGGCAGCTTCAGAACTGGCACCTGTAAGATTATGGCTCCCAACAGTAGGACTTGCAATACAGATCAAAGTGAGGCATAAGGAAGGTCTCCACTTAGATCTTTTACTGCATTTTGTATTTCAGAGTCATTCATCATCCAAGAAAAGTTGAGAAGAATGATGCTCACCTAGAAGGGTCTGTCAAACTTCTAATGTAGAAACAATTGATCACATGCTTCTACATAAACACAAGGAATGAAGGCATAGCATCACATAGTTTGAGTTACTTAAGTCATATTTGCTCCTTAAAAAAGCCCTCTCAAATTCTGTCAGTGGAAAAACAAAAGTATACATGGAATAGACATACCTCTCAAATGAAAAAAATCAATCTGATATTATTCAACATGTAAACAGATAATTTAGCTAATTGATTATGCTTTGTATGACTTGTATTTTGTCAAATGTTGTTAGAATCATTATAGGATATTTACCAAGTATGAATTCTCTGATGTTAGGAAAAGTTAGAGTAACACTTAAAAGTTTTGCCACATGCTTTATTGTGGTTTTTTTTGAGTAAGAGTTTTACTCTGTAGTTCAGGCTGGAGTGCAGTGGCCCACTCACAGCCACCCCAGCATTGAGCTGCTGGGCTCCAGCAATCCGTCCACCTCAGCCTTCCAAGTAGCCAGAACTACAGGTGTGTACTCCCACACCTGGCTAATTTTTTGATGAAGTTATAGACTATTTTATCGGCTATTTTATAGATGAAGTCTCACCTAGTAGCTCAGGCTGCTCTCAAACCCATAGGCACAGGCAATCCACTCATCTCAGAATACTAAACTGCTAGAGTTGCAGGCTGAGCCATTGAGCTCATCCTCATTCTTTATATTTTCAGGATTTCCCTCTAGTATGGATTTTCTGATGTCGAGTAAGGCATGAGTGACACAGAAAGACTGTCACATTTTCCACATTTGTAGGATTTCTCTCCAGTATGGATCCTCTTGAGCAAGCATCATATAAGAGTGAAATGCTTTGTCACATTCTTCACATTTGTAGCCTTTCTTTCCAATATGGATACTCATATTTTTAGTACATCTTTTAGTTAAAAAGGCTTTGCCACATTCTTTACATTTGTAGGTTTTCTCTCCAGTATGGGCTCTCTGATGTTGAATATGATTTGAGTAGCTACTAAAGCCTTTGTCACATTCGTCACATTTGTAGGGTTTCTCTCCAGCATGGATTGTCATATGTTCAGTAAATCCTCTTTTAATGGAAAAGGCTTTGCCACATTCTTCACATTTGTTGGGCTTCTCTCTAGTATGGACTCTCTAATATTGAGAATGATTTGAGGGCAACCTAAAGTCTTTGTCACATTCTTTACATTTGTAGGATTTCTCTCCACGATGGATTATAGTACGTTCACTAAATTGTCTTTTTTTTATTAATCAATATTATTATGGTTTTGTGGGGTACAGTTAAGGGTTAGGTGTACAATTACGTTTCATTCAGGCACCCTTGATAAGAGGTGTTTTCCCACTCCCCTAAACTGTCTTTTAATGGAAAAGATTTCACCACATTCTTCACATTGGTAGTGTTTCTCTCCAGTATGTATCCTCATATGGTCAGTAAATCTTCTTTTAGTGAAAAACATTTTGCCACATTCCTTGCATGTTTAGGGTTTCTCTTCAGTATGGTTCCTCATATGTTCAGTAAGTCTTTTTTTAGTGCACAAGACTTCGCCACAATCTTCACATTTATAGGGTTTCTTTACAGTGCGGACTCTTCGATGCTGAAAAAAACTTGCATACCACTTAAAGGATTTACCACATTCTTCACATTTGTAGGGTTTCTCTCTAGTATGAACTCTGTAATGTTGAGAATAAGTTGAGTGCCACCTAAAGCCTCTGTCACATTCTTTACATTTGTAGGGTTTCTCTCCAGTATGTACTCTCTGATGTTGAATATGATTTGAGTACCTACTAAAACTTTTGTCACATTCTTCACATTTGTAGGGTTTCTCTCCAGTATGAATTGTCATATGTTCACTAAATTGTCTTTTAATGGAAAAGCCTTTACCACATTCTTCACATTTGTAGGGTTTCTCTCTAGTATGGACTCTCTGATGTTGAGAACGATTTGAGTGCCTCCTAAAGCCTTTGTCACATTCTTTACATTTGTAGGGTTTCTCTCCAGTATGGATCCTCATATGTTCAGTACAACTTACTTTAGTTAAAAAGCCTCTGCCACATTCTTTACATTTGTAGGGTTTCTCTCCAGTATGTACTCTCTGATGTTGAATATGATTTGAGTACCTACTAAAACCTTTGTCACATTCTTCACATTTGTAGGGTTTCTCTCCAGTATGGATTGTCATATGTTCACTAAATCGTATTTTAATGGCAAAGCCTTCACCACATTCTTCACATTTGTAGGGTTTCTCTCTAGTATGGACTCTCTGATGTTGAGAACGATTTGAGTGCCTCCTAAAGTCTTTGTCACATTCTTTACATTTGTAGGGTTTCTCTCCAGTATGTATCCTCATATGGTCAGTAAATCTTCTTTTAGTGTAAAAGGCTTTGCCACATTTCTCACATTTGTGGGGTTTCTCTCCAGTATGGATACTCATATGTCCAATAAATCCTTTTTTACTGTAGAAGACCTCGCCACATTCTTCACATTTGTAGGGTTTCCCTCCAGTAAGGAATCTTGTTTGTCCATGAAGTACTTTAAGAATGGAAAAAGCATTGTAACATTTCAGAAAAATATGTATTATAATTACTTATAAAATCTTTTCATGAAAAGAATTTAAAGAATAAGCATTTAAATGATAGTACCCAAACCTGCAAATTATATTATTAGTATACTGCTGTTATTTTACACAACAGGAAAAGCAGTAATTTACCCTTTATTAGAGACAATGAAAATTTATGTCTCTAAATACTGGAGACAACATATTATAAAATATGATATGAAACACTGATATATAAATGAACTCCTGGGAATATTTGATATTATTATACACTCACAGGTTGAGGAAAGTGGATGGAAATGCTAATGAACACTATTTACATGCAATAAACTTAAACATAAAGACTAATTTTGGTTTCTTACCAATTATCTAATTCACTTTTTATTTAACATGGAAATTCAAATATGGCATTTCAGAAGATTCCAAACTAAAATTACAGGAAAACTAATATACAGCAAATTAAAAAGTGAAATGATATAAAACATAGTTCTAGTAATTTTTATACTAAAAAAGACAAAATTGTAAAAATATACTTTTAAAGAAAATAGGTAAAAATAGGGAATTAATTATATGTTTGGCAATTTGTTTAATGTTTTATTTTTGTGATATGTATTACAATTAAGGGTTAGATATACAAATGTTCATTATGCAGGTTGCCTTGTTGATGAGGTGTGACCTTCCCTCCCCTGGTAGTTTCCCTCAACTCTCAATCCCATGCCCTCCCCTGGCAGTCTCTCACTACTACCAATCACTCTTTTATAGTATTATAACTGTTCAAGGTTGGCAATATCTTAAGTTCACTTTGTGGCATTAGGTTTTCTTAAGAATTCAATGAGGTGAATACATACATTTTACTATTATACAGCAGAAATATTTAGGCAAATACAGTTTAAATTTGTAACTTTAGTTATGATAAGAAAAGGAAAAATTTAATGTAATAAATGGGTAGATTATCTTCAATTTTATGCAATGCTTTGAGCTCTGAAAGGAAATAGTCAGTCCAAGCAATTTGGTGAGACTACCAGGTGAGGTAGCATGCACCTCTAGTCTGGGCTATTTGGAAGGGTGAGGTGGAAGGATCACTGGAGTCCAGCAGGTCAACACTGGGGTGGCTGTGAGTGTACCACTGCACTCCAAACTGGGTGACAGAGTGAGACTCCAACTCAAAAAATTAAAATTAATGTAGGCCGGGCTTGGTGGCTCAGCCTTTAATCCTGCACCTTTGGGAGGCTGAGGTGAGTGGATTGCCTGAGCCCGTGGGTTCGAGACCTGCCTGGGCAGTGAGACCTCATCTCTACAATAAAATAAAAAAATCAGCCGGGTGTGGTAGCGCGCACCTGTAATTCCAGCTACTTGGAAGGCTGAGGTAGAAGGATCGCCGGAGCCCAGCAGGTTGAGGCTGCAGTGGCCAGAGTGGCCACTGCACTCTAATCTGGGTGACAGAGTGAGACTTCAACTCAAAAAAAAAAAAATTAATGTAAATTCCTACAGAAGCATGATTGAAACTTGCCTCAGTCTTCCAAGTAGCAGATAACTTTCTCAATATGGGTCTCAGCAATGATTTTCTTGATATGAAACCACAAGTTTGGTATGAAAAGCAAGCATAAACAAGTTCAACTGCATCAATACAAAAAGATCCTGCACAGTAAAGTAAACACTAAGAAGACATAAGGATAAGAGAAAATATTTGCGAAATTTGTATCTGGTAAGAGATTAAATTCAATATATACAAAAGCCTCATAGAAATCAAAGACCAAACAAATAAATGATAATCACCCGACTGAAAGAATGAATAATTATTTTTCCAATGAAGACAAATTGCCAACAGGTATCTATTTATAAAATGGTGCTCAACATCACAAATCACCAGGCAATTGCAAATAAACACATTGATAAGACATCATTTCACACTTGTTAGGATGGCCCATATCAACCAGAAGAGAGATGTGTAGACAAGGAAGTGAAAAAAAAGAAATTCTGTGCACTGCTGGTTAATTTTAAACTGCTAGAATCATTATGAAAACCATTATGAACTGCCTTTTAAAAAATAAATAAATAAATAAACCACCATACAATCCAACAATCCTTTCCTGTGCATATAACCACAGGAAATAAAAATCAGTATCTCAATGTATCTACCATCCTATGTTTACTGCAGCATTTATCACAATGGTCAAGCTATGAAAACAAATGTTTGTGGATGCTGAATGATTTCAGAAACTTTGGTGCATATATAGATAGAATATTATTCAGCTATTAAAAAAACAGATTCCTGCCATTTCAACATCATGGATAAAACTGGAAGACATTATGCTAAGTGAAATAACCCAGACACACAAAGGCAAATATGGCATGATCTCACTTATATGTGGTGTCAAAAAAGTTTGTACTCCTAAGGGGAAGGGAGAAAGTCCAATGGTGGGGCACAGTCACAGGTGGGGAAAATGCTGTTTAAAGGACAAAAGATTTCAGTTATAAGATAAATGACTTTAAAGATCTAATGCATAACATGATGACTATAGTTAATAATGGCTTTTCTACCTTAAAAATTTGCTGAGCTTGCATAATGAACATTTGTATACCTAAGCCTGAATTGTACCCCACATCTTAAAAAAAATTATAAAACAAATTTGCTGAAACAGTTGACCTGAAGCATTCTTATTTCAAAAAATTAAAAGGGCAACTATGTTAGGTGATAGATATGTTCATTACCATTATTGAATTCATTGATTCACAAGGTATAAACATATGAAATCATTTCCTTGTATACAATAAATATGAGATTAAAGACCAGGTGCGGTGACTAACATCTACAATCCCAGCACTTTGGGTGGCCGAGGTGAGAGGATTCCCTGAGCCCATGGGTTCAAGACCAGCCTGGGCCACTAGGTGAGACCTCATCTCTACAATAAATCAAAAAATTATCCAGGCATGATTGTGCATGCTTGTAGTTCCAGCAACTTGGAACGGTGAGTTGAAAGGATCAACTGAGCCCAGCAGATCAAGGCTGCAGTGGCTCTGAGCATGCCACTGCAATCCAGCCTTGGTGACACAGTGAGACTGCAATAAAAAAAGATTAAATAGTTTTTATTTGTGAAAAAAAGCACAAGAATGATGTATATGTGTACATATATGTGTGTATATATACATAGTCCTAAGCTACACACTAAATAAAATTTCACATTTAAAACCTCCCTAGCACCAGAAATCATAAGGCATAAAACACAAAATCTGTCCATAATGTTCCTGGAAATTCTGAAGCAAACAACAAAATCAACACTAATCTCACACATTTGAGAAATGATACAAAAGATAACTCAAAAAACAGTGTACAGCTAGGCATGGTGGCTCATGCCTATAATCCCAGCACTTTGGGAGGCTGAGATGAGAGGACTGCCAGAGCCAGCAGGTTCATGTCCAGCCTGGACAACTTGGCAAGGCCTCATCTCCACAATAAAATGAAAACATTGGCTGGGCATGGTGATGTGTTCCTTTAGTTCCAGCTAACTGAAAGGCTGAGATGGAAGGATCACCTGAGCCCAACAGGTGGATGCTGCTGTAGCCATGAGCATGACACTGCGCTCCAGCCTGGACAACAGAGTGAGACTCCTACTCAAAAAAAAAAGTGTGCTGTGGAGTTTTTAAGAATTAAGCAGATATTCTCATGTTACCAAAAGCAACAGAAGAGCTAACAGATCATGCATTCCTTAAGAACCATTGAGAACTTTGATTTTCATTGGAACCTACCAGAGAGATCACTGAAGAGGAGGTAGAGGTTTTGAAGAACTTCAGAGCATGGAACAGTAGATGTTCCTATGTGGCAGCAAAAAAAGATATCCAGGCACCCCAGAAACCATTGCCTTTGGAGCAGACCTTTTCCCAAACCACATTTCAGGCTTGCCTTCCTCCTTGACAACTGGCATATGCTTCGCTAACTCCCACCTACCTGTGGGTTTCTCTAACATGCTGTGTCTCTTCACATCCCAGGGCTCTTTCCTTTGTTCCAGACACATGATCAGGTGCGGCTTAGAGACAGCAAGTCCTGTTTCAGTAGAAAAAAAAACTCTCACTGTGATTCTCCAGTGACCAAAATTGTACTATGCTCAGTATAGAAAGCATTATGCAACATGACTCTTGAAAATGAGTCCCAAATACTGTCGCCCAACTGAACCTTTAAAACACTTAGGAAGAATGTAACATCTGTGAGTCCTTATCTCAGTGTAAATAAATAATTGATGACAGCAATTAGTTTTTAGGTATGGGCAATGATATTGTATGCCACTAAATTTCTGACCTTAGCACTTACAAGACACAGATCAGTTCAAAATAGGGAAAGGTTTATGTCATATGTATCACCTTTAATTTTTCTTTTCTATGCCAAATAATCACCATGTTTTCTTTGAAAGCAAGAATGTGAAACTCATTTGTATAAAGCAGAAAGTCCTAGAAAGCATTCTAACAAAAAAAAAGGACTTGAAATTCTTAGTATAGAAGAGGAACAGTGTGGTGAGATTCTCCTCACCCAGGAAAACCAGATTACTGTGGTTCTCTAACATCACATTCCTGTACAAAGTCTGCTGAGCAGGGTCCAGGCATTTCCATTCCTCTGGAGAGAATTCTATGGCCACATCCCTGAATGTCAACAGCCCCTGAAAAAAACCACACATTTTTGAAATGGGGGTGGGCATTATACTTCATTAATCTCAGGGTGGAACAACAGTGAAGACAACTGGTTCTAACTAATATGACATCAGGAATTAGCCAAAAGATAACTCTTAACACATAAGTATTCTCTTAGGTATTTAAATCTGAGGCAAAAAGATGGAATAAAATCCATTCAGTCTGCATAGATACTGTACTTAAGTGAATGATACACTATAAAATTTGGACACCAAGGCAGGCCTGTATATTTACACCAAACTGGATAAACTGTAAACATCATTCAGATGGAAAACTCAGTGACTTAGTAATTCCCTCTAAAGTTTTTTTATAATAGAAAATATACTTTATTTAAAAGTAAATTCAAGAAAGAGACTCACCTCCCCATGGTAGAAGGGGAAAGCCAGAAAACATGGTGATAGCCATAACTCACAGGGCACATGGCCATACCAGAGTCTAGCAAGGCAATGGCGAGGATGTCCTGACAATGGCCATGGCAATGACACTCTAAAGTTTGAATGTGTACAACAATGAACTGAATATTGTAAAAATGCAGATTGTGACTCAGGAGGTCTGAGGTAAAATGGAGAGTCTTTATAATTCATATTTCGTTGGTGGCTTCACTCTTTCCCCCATAGCTGACCAAATGCTCAACACTCTGGTATAAAAGGATCCATGCTCCCTAGCCTCCCATGTAGCTAGGACTACTGACACACGCCATCATGTCAATCTCTTTTTTGACATTTTAAGTAGAGATTAGGTCTGGCTGTATGGCCTAGGCTAATCTTTAAATCTTAGGCTCATGGGATTTTCCTGCCTCAGCCTCCTAAAGTGCTGGGATAATGGGCCCCTGACCTGATTTTCCACATTTCTGACAAGCTCACTAACAATGTCAGTGCTTCTGGCCCAGTAAAAATATTTTGCAAATATCCATCTAGTGGCAGATCCTGGGTTTATCTCGGTTTATCTGACCAGTAAACTGAGATGAGAGCTTTCATTGTCAAAAGCAAACTCTATGCAAAGAGAATCTAAGAAGAAAGAGCTTCCAGATTAAATGTGATGATCTTTGGTAAATCTCCCCAAGGTATATATTAATCATAAAAAAGCTAACTATATAGTAAAAAAAAAAAAAAAAAATTCAGATGTCACCTTAATCAAAAAATCTATAATAGTGTATTTAAAATTTTTGTTTATTTGTTTTTAGCATTCTAGAGAGCAAGTTACAACTAATTGTTCTTTATTTAGACCTTCCTGAGTTATTCTGGGCATTAAATGTCATCTGTTTAAATGTGTATTTTATTAACTCTGTTCTGCATTTAGCTAACAGAGCATCCCCATAAAACCTTAATTGTACATGTTCTCATAGTTCCAGTGACTTGGAAGTCTGTGGTCAAAGGATCACCTGAGTTCAGTAGGTTGAGGCTGTGGTGGCCAGGAGCATGCCACTGTCCTCTAGCCTGGGTGACAGAGTGAGATTCCAACTCAAAAAAGTACATGTTCCCATTTTTCATTAATAGCTGAGGATCTACCCCACCTCCCATAAGAATTTGGGGATAATGACTTCCTAAGTTCCACAACCCCAAGGGAACATTTGTAATGTAATAAATTCATGATGAGAACTGTTCATTGCTGCTAAGAAGCATGGATGAATAGAGCAGAGAGAAAGCTCTGGTGTATAGGGGAGAAGTGTTTATCAGAGCTCCTTGAATACCACAAGAACAAAAACCAGCAGAAATGAACTCATTAGACGGGTCTATCACAAACAGATAAGTATGGCAGATTCTAAAATCATGACATTCCAGTAAAATAGTGGCCCCTGACCAGGAAACACTGACCTGAGAACCAGCCATTTCTTCCTTTACCCTCCTTCACTGGGATTTCTTTTCAGGTGAGGTTATCTGGACATGTTATACCTACATGTTAAGGACAAACCTTTTTACAAATTAAATGCAGTTAATTTATCATTATTATTTTTTGAGTTAGAGTCTCACTCCATCACCCAGTATAGAGTGCAGTGGCATGCACACTCACAGACACCCCAGCTTGAACCTGCTGGGCAATAGCCTTCCTTCTGCCTCAGCCTTCCTAGTAACTGGAACTACAGATATGTACTACCATGCCTGGCTAATTTTTTAATTTACTGTAGAGATGAGGTCTCACCAAGTTGCCTGGGATGGTCTCAAACCCATGGCCTCAGGCAATCAACTCACCTCAACCACCAAAAGTGCTGAGATTATAAGCTGAACCCCCAAACACGGCCAGTTAATTTATTGTTTGAGTGAAGGTCTCATTGTCTTCATGGCAGAACAACCACACAGTGTGGGAGTGAATCCTCCTAACAGTCTGAGATGTGAGTGCAAAATGTCCTCCAATTCCCAGGATTTCCATGAAGGACCCAGGCTATTTATTCTTGCTTCTCTATCAATAATTTTAAAATAAAGTGTATCAAATAGAAATTTTTCACTTCTCTCTAGTCTACTTTCTAAATACATTCTATTTCCAATCTAAAAAAATATATACTTCCAGCAAAATGGTGACCTCGGTCTGTGAGACTCTCCACCAAAGAGAATGCAAAGAGACTCTGGTTTTCTCTCTGGAGGCTGCAGATCCCATCGTCGGCAGTCTGCTCTTCACATGGAGCTCGACTGTAGACTTCGCTGAGGCATCACCACAGTCTGGGCAGCTACTGTGGCTGCCACTGCCTCTGCTGCCACCACAGCCGGCAGCCATTCCAGCTGGCAGCCATTCCAGCACATTGCACCACCAGTGCCTGAGGTGAGCCGTAGCTGCCGCCGCCTCCTCCAAGTCAGCCATTACACATCGCACTACCTGTGCTGGAGGTGAGACGCCACCGCCACTGATGCTGCTGCCACCACCACCAAGGCAACCATTCCACATAGCATCATCAGTGCCTGAGGTGAGCTGCAGCTGCCATTGCCAAGGCAGCCATTCCACATCACATGGCCTGTGCCTGAGGCGATCCACGACTTCAGACCTTGAAGCCCCTGTGAGCAAGATCTGCTGAGGTCTACTACTACCGATACATCCTGCCAGGCTGTGGGTCTCCTCCCGTGTGCCTTGAGGCAACATCTCCCTCCCCTTAGGGGTGGGCAAGCAACTGAGATAAAGACCATCTGGAGCGAGGGATAACACCACCTGCTGGCAATTCAATGTAACAACACCAAAAGGGGGAAAAATGGAAGCCTGACACACACAGGCCAAAGCTGAGTGGTGAACAGGGCAGTCATGAACTGAGTGATGATCTGAATTGCCCTTCACAACAGGCCAGGGGCAACTGACCCTAACTGTGAACAAACTTACCAGCCTGAAAAGACAGCTAGAAATCAGAGCTGAAAGGACATTCAACTTAAACAAAAAGTCTCAGAGTGTGCTCCATTGGTTGTGTTAGTCTGCTGACTTGATTCTATTCCTTCTGTTTTGGTCCCTCCGCCTTTTCCTCCTACTTTTCTCTTCTTTTCTTCTCTCTGTAAACAATGTCTTTTTATAGAGGAATAGCACACCATTAAGGAGGTTGGTAAGCTCGTATGTTAGTAACATTGTATGTTTTAGGTTTTTTTGTATGGGAGTTGGTTAGCTTGTAGCTGTGGTCTATTGTTTTTATATGTTTCAATCTTTATCTCTCTCTCCATTTGTTGGCACACTCGTCTGTTTTCACCCTTATTCCTCTCTCTCTCCACACTCCTCTTCCCCCCACTGCCTGCTCCATTCTCTTCCCTCTGTGAACCACATTTTATTTCAGGGAGTAAACCTATAACCCCACTGCACGGACAGATTCCAAGGCAGTGGAAAGTGGGTTTCAGATTATTCATACACCTGTCAGCGGATACCAGGACCTGCAGATAGATTTTGAATCACAGCTCCTCCCTTAAGTAAATCTCAAAACTGCAAAAAGGACCACCCCCAACCTACAGTGCAACTCCAGAATTGAACAAAGTAAGAGGACATACATAAAGAAGAATAGGAGATTGAACAAACAGAAGTAAAAAACAACCCCTCCATCCCTGAATAACAGAATTAAAGAAGACGGTGATGTGGAGGGAAGGAAAAAGTAGGGAAGGGGGAAAATAACAACAACAACAAAAAAGCAACACACACAAATGAAGAAAAACCAAAAGGAGAATATAGGTCTCACACAGACCCCTGGGAGGTAAGATAATGAGAAAACAGACTTTGGAACACAAACAATGAAGAGCCTCCAGAATGACTGATTACATGAAACAAACCCAGACATCAGGACATTAATAGGGAGAATAAAAAAAGAAGAGAGACAAGAGGAAAATAGGAAGGGGCTGATGTCAGAAATAACAGCAGTAAATAATACTGTGATGGAAATAAATAACATACTAATAAACATGGAAAGCAGAATTAGCCAAGCAGAAGAAAGAATCTCAGAGTTCAAAGACCAAAACACAGAACTAATCCAAACTTTAAAAAATATGGAAAAGAAGCTCAAAGGGTCTGAACAAAACCTTCAAGAAATGATTACTTCAAGAGACCAAACTTAAGAGTAATTGGCCTTCCTGAGGCAGAGAGAGAAACAAAGATCACACTGTAACAAATATTTCATGAAATCATTCAAGAAAACTTCCCTCATCTCATCAAGGATGAAATAATTCAAACACAAGAGATTAAAAGAACCCCTGCAAGACAACAAATGAGAAGACCAACTCCCAGACATATAATAATAAGAAAAT
>NW_007154706.1:0-40264 GCF_000164805.1 Carlito syrichta | reverse complement strand
CCCTAGCTAGACTGACCAAGAAAAAGAGAGAAAAGCCCAAATAAACACAATCAGAAACAAAAGATGAAGTCACATCTGACCCTGAAAAAATACAAAAGATCATTAGAGACTACTATGTACACTTGTGTGAAAACAAACTTGAAAACCTTAAGGAAATGGAGAACTTTCTGACATCACACAACCTGCCTAGGTTGAAACAAGAGGAAATTGAGACCCTAAATAGACCAATAACAATCAAGGAAATTGACTACATAATAAGAAAACTATCTACAAAAAAAAAGCCCGGGTCCAGATGACTTTCCAGCAGAATTCTACAAGACATTTAAGGAGGAGTTGATATCAATCCTATTGAAGGTATTCTAGGCAATTGAGAAAGATGGAATTCTCCCCAAGTCATTTTACAAAGCTAACATCACATTGATACCCAAGCCAGGTAAAGACCCAACAAAGAAAGAGAACTACAGGCCAATGTAGAGAACATCTACATCTTTGTACATGATGATGAACATAGATGCTAAAATTCTCAACAAGATCCTAGCAAACCAGATTCAACAGCACATCTCAAAAATCATCCACCATGACCAAGTGGGCTTCATCCCTGGGATGTAAGGCTGGTTCAACATTCGTAAAACCATAAATGTAATTAAATACATCAACAGATGTCAAAAGAAAAACCACTTGATTATATCATTAGATGCAGAAAAAGCTTTCAATAAAATCCCACATCCCTTCTTGATAAAAACCCTTGAACACCTAGGCATACGGAGAACATACCTCAAAATAGTAAAAGCCATCTACGAGAAACTCACAGCCAGCATACTCCTAAATGGACAAAAATTGGAACCATTTCCCCTGAAAATTGGAACAAGACAAGGATGCCCACTCTCACCCCTCCTGTTCAATATAGTATTGGAAGTCCTGGCTAGAGCAATCAGAGAAGAGAAGGCAGTCAGGGGTATCCAAATAGGAAAAGAGGAAGTCAAGTTATCTCTCTTTACATATGACTTGACTGTGTACCTTGAAAACCCAAGAGAATCTGTCAAAAACGTCCTTACACTGATAAAGGCCTTTGGCAAAGTCTCAGGATATAAAATAAATGTGTAAAAGACAATTGCATTTCTTTACACTAATAATAAACAAACAGAAACCCAAATAAAAAGCACAACTCCATTCACAATAGGCAAAAAATAAAAAAAGAAATACCTTGGCATCTTCCAAAGGTGAAAGACCTTTACAATGAAAACTACAAAATTCTGCTCAAAGAAATCAAAGATGACACAAACAAGTGGAAAAATATCCCATGCTCATGGATTGGAAGAATCAATATTGTGAAGATCTCCATCTTACTTAAGGCAATCTACAGATTCAATGCAATACCCATCAAATTACCAGCAACATTCTTCTCAGACCTAGAAAAAACAACACAGGAATTCATATGGAAACACAAATGACCAAGAATAGCCAGAACAATCCTCAGTAAAAAACAAAACAAAACAAAACAAAAAAACAAAGCAGGCAGTATCACATTACCAGACTTCTAAATTTACTATAAAGCTACAATCATCAAAACAGCTTGGTACTGGTATACGAACAGGCACATAGATCAATGGAATAGAATTGAGATTCCAGAAGTGAAACCTCAATTTCTCAACCAACTCATCTTTGACAAAGCCTCCACCACCTACCACTGGGGAGAGGAGAACCTATTCAGTAAATGGTGCTGGGAAACTGGCTGACCACATGCGAAAGATTGAAACAGGACCCCTATCTATCCCCATACACAAAAATTAACTCCAAATGGATCAGAGACCTAAATGTAAAACCTCAAACCATAAGAACCTTAGAAAATGAAGGACATACCCTCATGGAAATTGGAACTGGCATCCAATTCCTGAACAAAACTCGAAACCCACAGTCCATAGGAGATAAGATAGACAAGTGGGACTTCATTAAACTGACAAACTTCTGCAAAGCCAAAGAAACCATCAAGAGAGCAGGGAGACAGCCTACAGACTGGGAAAAAGTATTTGCCAACTCCAGGTCTGACAAAGTCTTAACATCTTGGATCTACGAGAAACTCAAATGTGCTGAAAAGAAAAAAACAAATAACCCCATTATAAAATGGGCAAAAGATATGAACAGATACTTCACAAAGGAAGACATCTGAGCAGCCAACAGACACATGAAGAAATGTTCAACCTCACTAATCATCAGCGAGATGCAAATCAAAACCACACTGAGATACCACCTAACTCCAGTCAGAATGGCAATTATCAATAACTCAAAAAATAACAGTTGCTGCAGAGGGTGTGGCAAAAAGGGAACACTTCTACACTGTTGGTGGGAGTTTAAACTAGTGCAACCTCTGTGGAAAGCAGTGTGGCAATTCCTAAAATCTCTAAATATCAACCTCCCATATGACTCCACAATCCCCCTACTGGGAATATACCCTGAAGAACTCAAATCACTCTATCAAAAAGATACCACACATTAGTGTTTATCGCAGCATTGTTCACAATAGCAAGAACTTGGAACCAACCATGCTGTCCATCAAAAGAGGACTGGATTTTAAAAATGCAGTACATATACAAGATGGAATACTATGCAGCCATAAAAAAGAACAAAATCATGAATTTCACAGCAACCTGGATGGAACTAGAGTCAATAATACTGAGTGATCTCTCACAGAAACAAAGATCTGAGTATCACATATTCTCACTCATATAGTGGACCTTGAACATCCACCATAATACTATATAAAAAAAAGACTGACAGTGGTGGGAAACTATGGGGGGGAGAGGAAGGGAGGTGGGATTAATGGTAGTCAAACGGGGAGACACCTCTTATCAACAAGGGTGCCTGAACGAAGCATATTTGTATACCTAATCCTAAACTGTATCCCACAATATCAAAATAAAAAATAGATAAAGTATATCAAATAAATACTACACACAAAAAGATGGGTTATAAAAAGGAAGGGTGGAGTGTAGTTCAAGAAGGATTTTCCACTATTGTGTTTATTTTTACTTTTTTGTAACTTGAAGAGCAATTTCTGGATCTACAGGAATGAAGAAGAGGATGCTGGGTGGGATGGCTCCAGAAACACAGGAGTTCATGAAAAAGAAAGCAATGGAAACTCCTAATACACAGTTCTTTGTACCCATTCATCTGCTTTTGAATGTGCAAAAATTGTGAGCACCTACTCAAAACTCTGACCTCTTCGTATCAGTGAGGGTAGATTTCAGAGTGGTGCCAGACATGGGAGAGGCTCAGAAGAGGCCTCAGAAGAGGATCTGGGCAGAATTGGAGCCAGGAGTGAGCTCTAGGTAGGATTCTGATGTTTGTGTCTCTGAGGTGTTGCCAGCTCTGTCTTTCCTAAGACTACCCAAGAGACACTTTACACTCAGTGTGTGTATCATTTTAATCTAATAAAATCATTTCCTTCCTTGTCCATTTTATAACATAAAATGATGAGCAATTTCACCAAAACCCCTCAGGCTTTTCCAGGACAATAATATTAGAAGCTAAAGAGTTATTTCTAGGAAGTTAAAAGCAATAGAAATAATAATCACGAAAACAAAACTCTTCTGTACATGAATGACCCTTCAGGCAGTGACAACAGAACTCACAACAATAACATAAGGGAAGGCCCCAAGTGAGGGCCAAATTCCCTCCACTGCCTCCTTTTGTGTACTGACCACATGGTGTTGAATTCAACCATTTGCCCATGTCCAAAAGATGTAAAGTTTCTGGGCTGCAAAGACCTTGACTTCATCTGTTTTTCTGGAGGAAATTGGTTTATCAGTTTGCTTCTCCAGAACCTCCTCTTCGATCTTTACCCAATTACCAGGAAAATGGAGCAAATCTTATCTGGGTACCAATCCAAGTGCTAATCCATGGTGTATCTGTGGAGAGTTTTGTTATTTAAAGTCAGCACAAAACAAGTAATTTATTTAAAGTATGATATCGGATCCTTGAGATCACATCACTCAACACCCTCACACCTAGAAAATAAAAATCTAGGTTAGATAGTAGCATGTGTCTGTAGATCCAGGTACTTGAAATGCTGAGGCAGCCATGAGTGTGACACTGCCCTCCAACCTGGGGACAAGAGTGAGACTGTATTTAAAAAATATATATATATGAAAAATCTTACACTCAAATCATGGAATATAATTCTTAAATATTTGTACACACTGGAACTGTTACATGCTGAAAGGACACCATTTTGGTTGTATTAAAACAGTCATTTAGAAGATCTTCAACTTGTATTCTCTTGCAGCTGAGTTGGGTCAAACATAAAAGATGCTTGGATACCAAAGTGTACGTTTTTCCTATTTGCGCCCCTTCTTGTCTACCAGAGTGCCTTTGCCCAACTGGTGAATCTTATCCAGTAAGCCATTGCTGGTGCAAAGAAGAAACATTCGACCAAGCCTCACTACCTAAAAATTAGAACAGAATTCCAAGGCTGACAGCATTGTGTCTGAAAACGTGGAGTGGGCATTGCCCACCTCCCTTCCATATGTGAATACAAGGACATTGGAGTGTTACAGGCTGGGCTCTGAGAATAATAGATTCTTATAATTATGTGTTTCCTTCCATCCAGATATTGCAATTGTCTGCCCTTCCTCTTAAAAAATTGTAAAAGAATATACTGCAAATTCTCAAATATTATCTAATATGACAACATGCAGCCAGGTGTGGTGGCTCAGCTGTTAATCCCAGCACTTTGGGAGCCCAAGCCTAAAGTATTGCCTGACTCCAGGGGTTCAAGACCAGGCTGGACAACTGGGTGAGACACCATCTGTACAATAAATCATAAAGGAAAAAAAGTCCGGCATGTTAGCACAAGCCTGTAGTTGCACCTACTTGGAAAGTTACTTGCCCCAACTCCTTCTCTTGACTTACTGGCCATCCTGCACTGAGCAGAAAGGGGTTGTGACATGATTACACAAAAAGCCAATGACCCTGATTACAGACCCAGGGAATTTTTACCTGGATAGTCCCAGTAAAGCAATTGCTTAGCTGTCACCCACCACGTGGTTAAATTCCCCACATTGTGGGCCAAATAATACTCGGCTGCTCTTCATTTTTTTTTTTTTTTTTTGAGTTGGAGTCTCATTCCGTCGCCCAGACTGGAGTGCAGCAGCCACTCCCGGCCACCGCAGCCTAGACCTGCTGGGTTGCGGTGATCCTTTCACCTCAGCCTTCCAAGTAGCTGGAACTACTTGGGCATGCTACCACGCCCAGCTAATTTTTGATTTCTTGTAGAGATGATGTCTTACCAAATTGCCCAGGCAGGTCTTGAACCTGCAGTCTCAGGCAATCCACTCACCTCAGCCTCCCAAGGCACAGGATTACAGGCTGAGCCACAGAGCCACACTGGCTGCTCCTCTTGATACCAATGAATCAAAGGGGCAGGGAACTGGCAGAAACGATTATTTATGAGTTTGAATCCAGAAAGCAGAGCCAAACTCTAAATCTTACTAAAATGGTTCTGCTTGGCCAGGTTTGGTGGTTCAACCTGTAATCCTAGCATTTTGGGAGGCTGAGATAAGTATATTGCCTGAGCCCTTGGGTTCAAGACCAGCCTGGGCAACTTGGCAAGACTTCATATTTGCAATAAATCAAGGATTACCAGGAGTGGTACTGCAGGCCTGTAGTTCTGGCTATTTGAAAGGTTAAAGCAGAAGGATCCCCGGAGTCCAACGCTGGGGTGGCCATGAGTGTGCCACCATACTCCAGTCTGGGCAATGATGTGAGACTACAACTCAAAAAAAAAAAAAAATCACAAATAAATAAAACAAAATGGTTCTGCTCCCCCTTTAGGGTTTTAGTTTTTTTTTCCGAGTTGCTGTCTCACTCTGTTGCCCAGGCTGGAAGTCAATGGCACACTCATCGACACCCCAGCATCAACCTACTGGGCTCTGGCTATCCTTCTGCCTCAGCCTTCCAAGTAGCTGGAATTACAGGTGCATGCAACCATACCTGGTTAATTTTTTTCATTTATTGTAGAAACAAGGTATCATCAAATTGCCCGGGCTGGACCAGAACCGCAGGCTGAGGCAATCCACACATCTCGGCTTCCCAAAATGCTGGGATTACAGACTGAGCCACTGAGCCTGACCCACTTTGGGCTCTTACAGTTCACTTTTATAGCCCAGAGATGTCAGTGTTGAAACATTAGCCATGTGGCCAGAAAAGCAATGTACAGAACTTAATGACTGCTACACTTTATATTTAGATAGTGACATTTAGAGTAAAGACAGTTTGCAAGGCCTGAGATATCATGCATTGCCAAAATCATGCAAATCAATTATTGATATTATATAGTTCAAAGGGAGTCAATAGGAATTTACATCTTTAGGTGTAGTCTGCTGGGAAGTCAAGGATCCCCTGAAGCTACTAACTGGGAGTGTATAGAACACAAAGGAGGCCAGGCATAGTGGCTCAAATCTCTAATCCCAGCATTTGGGAGGCCCAAGCAAGTGGATTGCCAGAGTTCTCAGGTTCAAGATCAGCATGGGCAACTTGGCGAGACCTCATCTTTACAATAAATCAAAAACTTGTTGGGCATGGTAGTGCATGCCTGTATTTCCAACAACTTGGAAGGCTGAGGTGGAAGGATCACCAGAGCCTCCCAGGTAGATGTTGGTGTGGCCATGAGAGTGCCACCATACTCCAGCCTTGACGACAAAGAGACTCCAACTAAAAAAAAGAAAGAAATTTCTGAGTTTGAATCCAGGAAACAGAGCCTGATTCAAGGTCTTCATTAAATGCTTCTGATTGTTGGGACTTGGTAGCTCAGCCTATAATCCCAGCACTTTGGGAGGCAGAGGTGAGATGAATGCCTAAGCCCATGGGTTCGGATCCTGCCTGGTCAACTTGGGAGACCTCATCTCTACAATAAATCAAGAAAAATTAGCCAGGCCTGATGGTGCATGTCTGTGGTACGAGCTTCCTGGAAGGCTGAGGTGGTAGTATCACCTAAGCCTAGCAGATCAAGGCTGCGGTAGCCACGAGAGTGCCTTTCCCATTCAGCCTGGGTGGCCGAATGAGACTCCGACTCAAAAATAAATAAATAAGCTGGTCTTAGTGGCTCAGCCCGTAATCCCGCACTTTGGGAGGCTGAGGTGAGTGCACTCCCTGAGCCCGCGGGTTCGAGACCCACCTGGGCAACTTGGTCGAGGCTGCAGTGGCCGGGAGCGGCCACTGCGCTCCAGTCTGGGCGACAAAGTGAGACGCCAACTCAGTCAATCAATCAATAAAAGAACACAAGGGGACTCTCAGTCAGTGCCTAGGAATGTGTTGGAGTGCTTGAACTCCCCCCATGCCCTTCTCTAGGGGCTGTGGTGAAAAGGAGGACCGGTCGTGGGTCTCTGCATCACCCCTGCCCCTTCTCAAAGCGTTTTCCCCCAACCCTCCGGGACCCCCATGCAATGAGATCTGGCTGGGGCTTCGGGATTCTCGATCCGCTGCTGGTAGGAGGACTCCTTCCCATTGTGACGGAGCACGTGTGACCTTGGGTGGGGAGAGGGACGGGGGACAGGACCTCAGCTCTCCCACCGGCCGCTCTCCCACCGGCCCCACATGCACGTGGGATCCTCCCCATAACCCCTCCCCGCTGGCGCCCCGCACAGCCGGAGCGCGGGACTGGGAGAAGCTTCCCAGAAACGAATCTCGCGGGCAAGGGTGCCATGGAGACAAGACGCCGCTCCCGGCCCAGCCCCACATGCACTGAGAGGATGGGGCCAAGCTTCCAGACAGACGGGTCCAGGCCCGCAGCAGCCTCGTCATGCAGGTCCATCCCCTTTCCGCCCCCACACCTGCCCCCATACTTACCGTCTTCCGCCTTCCGGGTGTTCAAGCGTCCTCCCTACAGACTCCCAGAACAGAAGGTCACAGGGCGACAGAGGCTGCAACAGAGCCAGCAGACTCTTGGAGAGCAAGGCAGAGCCCTGGGGACGACCGAGTGCTGCACACAAGGGCAAAAGTAAAAGGCCCGGTCCGAGCCCGGAAGCCGCGGCCGCTCTTCCGGCTCGTATTTGATTGGGTCGTTCCCACCATGGCATCCGCTGATAGGATAAGGCTGCACAGCCCACCCCTCTGGCTTTGAGTGACAGGAGACTCAATCAAATGGAATCTGTCTGAATCAAGAAAAGCAAGTTTCTTGTTTGTGAGATGGAGTCTGTTGCTCAGGTTAGAGTGCAGCGGCACGCTCAAGGCCACCCCAGCGCCAACCCTCATGGCTCCGGTGATCCTTCTGCCTCAGCCTTCCAAGTGGTGGGAATGAAGGCACGTGCTACCACGCCTGGCTAATATTTTTCTTTGTTATAGAGATGAGGTCTCGCCAATTTGCCCAGACTGGTCTCGAATCCCTGGGGTCAGACAATCCATTCGCCTCGGCCTCTCAACGCGCTGGGATTACAGTTTAAGACACTGAGCCCAACCAAAAAGCTGGCTTTTGCATGTAGCATTTATAAACTTAGAGTCCTTCCTGAACCAGCACCTGGTCATGAATGGTGACATTCGCTTTGACATTGTTTTTTAATAATATATTCATTTATGAATAATATCCATACAGCACATATAGGTTTGTTATTCATAAATGGAAACAATATACTGACAACTATTTTAAGTTTCAGATTTTATAACTGAAAGGGTAAACTGAGGAAAGTTTTGTGGGAGTAATGCAAGATTGGAGCACAGAAAAAAATAAAACTTTTTTTGCTTGTTTTTGTTTTTGAGCTGGAGTCTCATTCTTTCACCCAGGATGGAGGGCAGAGTCACGCTCATGGCCATTGCAGCCTTGACGGGCTGGGTTCAGTTGATACTTTTGCTTCAGCCTTCCAAGTAGCTGGAATTATAGGCATGGGTCACTATGCCTGGGTAATTTTTCTTGATTTATTGCAGAGATGAGGTCTCGCTTATTTGCCCAGTCTGGTGTTGAACTCATCACCTCTGGCCATCCGCACCTCAGCCTCCCAATGTGCTGGGTTTATAGGCATGAGCTCCCATGCCTGGCCTATAAATAAACTCTTTTATTCACCTTTCACAAATAGAAAGGTGACCGGCACTTAGGCGAGAGTGGCATGGCAGGCTGGAAGTCAGGTATTTAAGGCCACAAAGCAAGGCTTTATGTTATTGAGGAGGGTTAGACATGGAGGAAGTCTTACCCAAAAGCAACATCCGGAGTTGCATTTTTTGGTGTCTGCAGCTGTCACATGAATCTTGAATCTAGATATTGCCAGGCATCAACATCTCATGACCTCAGATGGTGGACCAGGGTTGTCATGGTTGAGTGATACCTGGAAGTCATCATGGGCCACTGACAACAATGTATTGATATGAATGCCTGGAAGATAGGTTATTAGTGAGTCTGGACATGCTTAAAGGGTTTTGTGTAATCACTGGTATCTATAACAAAAGTGTTTTCTTTTTTATTTATTGTAGAGATGAGGTCTTGCCTAGTTACCTGGACTGTTCTTGGATTTGTCACCTCAGGCCATCCGCTCATCTCAGGCAAGCCACTTATCTCCACCTCCCAAAGTGCTGGGATTGCAGGTTGAGTCACAGAGCCCAGCCAACCAAAATGCTTTCTTGTTAACTTTTATAGGGCAAAAAGACATATGGCCTGCGCAAGCTGTGCTACATTAAGCTACATATATTCTAAGTTTCTAGGGATCCCTCCCTTCATTAGCCTTTCTTGTCTCTAGGTCTTATAAGGAGGCAGATTGAGCTTTCACAAGTGAGGCAATCCTCTTAAGCAGCAATGTCTAAAGAAACTGTGAACCATGCATGCCATTTAAAATGTAGCCACATTTTTAAAAAGGAAGAGCAGTGAGTGAAATTAATTATAATAATTGACTTAATTTAGTATATTCAAAATATTATCTTAATATGGAATCAAGAAAAAAATGTTAATAAAGTTTGTTTTGGGAGCTAGATCTTTAAAAATCACAAAAAATATCTACATGTTTATCTTGATAGGCATAGAAAAAAAATTTGATGCACAATTATAGACTAAAGGAAATCATCAACATGAAAATTGCTCTGTAATTTAAGCTTCCAGTATATCTCATTTTAGACTAGATTTTTCCAAACT
The DNA here is from genome assembly GCF_000164805.1 of Carlito syrichta. Classification (NCBI taxonomy): domain Eukaryota; kingdom Metazoa; phylum Chordata; class Mammalia; order Primates; family Tarsiidae; genus Carlito; species Carlito syrichta. The sequence goes on along the minus strand of NW_007154706.1, from coordinate 30,159 downwards.
CCAAAGGCCCAAGAGGCCTCTGACTCCCCTGACCTCAGTAAGGTGAAGGGCCTGAACCATTCTTTTCTTGCAGAGGTAAAATACCCCTTCCTACCATAATTGCTCCTCGGATTCAAGGGTGAAAACAAGGATACCTGTCCACATGTAGACCACAGCCTCACATCTGCTTCTTTGTGGGGACTCACTCATCTTCCAGAAATCGGACAGTGTACCAAATGTATGAAACTGAGACCTAAGCTAGTCCACTTTAAAGACCAAGTAGATATCTCTGGCTGGAGAATTACTACCAGCCACACTTCCCTAATGGCTTAAAGATGTGACCTGATCCATGTATCTGGGAGGTCTCTAAGCAAGCAGGATTTTGGGAGAGTGATAAACTACCCAGAAAGCCTTTACAGGACAGTCTCCTTCCCCCATCAGTCTAGCCCACCAAGAAAGTTTGCCAAAACCAAACGGATTCTGAGCAATGCCCCACAAACACACCAACAGGGAAGGGAAGGGACACCTTATGGAATCCAGCACCTAATAAGGGAAATAAAATAACATAGATGATGTTCCATAAGATTGTAACCCCATAGTACTCAGTCAATGAAGAAATGAGGGAGGGACTTGCATACTAGGGAATAAATTGCTTGCTGTAATCATTCCCAGTGCGCCTGCCAACCAGACACCCGAACTTGCAAGACTGCCATTAAAGTCTCGCTTCTGGCTGAACTTGGTGTCTCAGCCTGTAATGTCCACACTTTAGGAGACCTAGGTGAGTGAATTGCCTGAGCCCATGGGATTTGAGACCAGCCCAGACATTTTGGCAAGACCTTGTCTCTACAATAAATTTAAAATGAGTTGGGTGTGGTAGCGTGTGCTTGTAGTCTGGCTACTTGGAAGGCTGAAAGCCATAGGATCACTGGAACCCAGCAGGTCAACACCAGGGTAGTCATGAGCATGCCACTGCACCCAGCCTGGCCAACAAAGTGAGACTGCAGCTCAAAAAAAGAATTCTCAGCCAGTCACAGTGGTTCATGCCTATTATTCCAGCACCTTGAGAGGTCAAGGAGAGAGGACTGCCTGAGTCCATGGGTTGAAGACCAGCCTGGGCACCTTGGCGAGACTTCATCTCTACAATAAATCAAAAATTAGCTGGGTGTTGTAGCATGTGCCCATAGTTCCAGTCACTTGGAAGACTGAGGCAGAAGGATTGCCTGAACCCACCCAGGTCAAGGGTGCGGTGGCCATGAGCATGCCACTACACTTCAGCCTAGATGACAGAGTGAGAATCCAACTGAAAAAAATAAAAAGGTCTTGTTTCAGCAGCACTCTGTGTCTCTATGTAAATCCTTTGGTTTTGGACAGGTGAATTTGTTTCTCACAGTTTGGAGGCTCAACCAGGATACTCTATGTCTGTAGGAGGGAGAATCCAGCAGAGGGGGAGATGCATCCCATATGATTTCGGGTAATCTGCTCTGCTTGGGTATCTTGGCTGCTGGCAGAACTGCAGGTTATGCCCGACTATTTTTCCAGAGACAATGGAAGATTCATAGGAAGACAAAACAGGCACTGTGGCAAAATACAGTAAAATCATTTAACTGCTTCCTCCCCCCTTTTCTTGTGAATATGTCCAAGAATTAACTTGCTGGTTACTGATAAAACTATATGATTTTAACATAGATGGTCAGGACCAAACTGCTGACAGTTATTTTAATTGAAAAATAAATTGGGGAATAGGCATACTGATTTAAGGGGGAGGTTACTGGGATGATGGTGAACCAGTGCCAGGTAGTCTAGCAGGTTTTCAGGCCTTTGCAAATGATTACCATTTGTAGCCCAGCTTAGCAGGTCTCTGGCCTTCTTAAGCCACCAGTTAGAGTGACCCTCCCTTCCTCAGGAGAGGGTGCACCTGCTTTGAAATGGTTTTTTTGTCCATTTGATGGACAGAGTTTAGGAATGTGCCTGCTTTTAAATGGTTTACCTATATGGTGGACAGAATACAGGATCTTTAGGCCCTTAAGGCAACTATATAGCCACTGTTTGTATAGACAGAACCTACAGGCTAAGGATACCATGTTACTGGGTTCTTCTCAGGTGCCTGGAGTTTTTAAGTATATATTATTTTTGCCAATTGGGTCCCTTATCAGCTTTTTGGATCTGCTACCTTCTATGCTAATATTACTTGATATTTCAGGTAAACTTAGATTAAGTATTGTGAATTTCTAAAACACTGCACACATTGTATTAAACATTGTAGGACCTTTTGAAATTATAACAGTTTAAGCATTTATGATGAGGAAATTTGAAATCTGTAAAATATAACTATAAAAGCTAGAAATACTTTTTAAAACTAAAATTGTATAGCTCTTGTTTTTAATGTTTTATCCTTATTTAGTAGTAAATATTGCAAACAGCACTGCACATATTTTAAACATAGTACATTTATAGACACAGCAAACTTTTGAAAGAAAACTTTAAACATGCACTTTTTTTATGAGTGAAACCCCTGTCTTGGATGTTATGGGACAGTGGTTATAGGGGATGTTCATGTTCAAAATTTTTTCAGTTGATTTTGTTTTCTTATAAAAGAAACAATCCGATTTAGCAGGCAGTGTTTCACTGATAAGAGAAGGAGGATAATTATTATGAGTCTGGCTAGGCCAGTAATGAGAGTTGTTAACCATGAGTTCTAGTTGAACAGGGATGGGAACAAGGATGTATTTCTATAATGACTCCAGATTTACTAGCATAGAAAAAACAACTTTCTCCAAGAGCTGCATAAAGTCTCTCTTGGGACATGAAGAGCAAATCTAGACCTCTACAATTTTTGAGGGCCATCTCTGTCAGAGAACTTATTTGATTATGGAATTGATTTATAGTAGATTGAATAGTCTCCAGGTCCTTATTGATGTGTTGTAAGAAATTAGTTTGGGCCGGGCTCAGTGGCTCAGCCTATAATCCCATCACTTTGGGAGACCAAGGCGAGAGGATTGCCTGAGTCCACGGGCTCGAGATCCGCCTAGGCAACTTGGTGAGACCTCGTCTCTCTACAACAAAAATAAAAAATTAGCCAGGCCTGGTAGCACACGCCTGTAGTTCCAGCTACTTGGAAGTCTGAGGCGGAAGGACCGCCAGGGTTCAGCAGGTCGACGCTGGGTTGCCGTGAGCGTGCCACCGCACTCCGGCCTGGGCGACAGACTGATACTCTAACTCAGAAAAAAAGAAAAGTAAGAAGTTTATTCTAAGTTTGACTCTAGGGAGCAGAGCCGGACTCGAGGTCTTTCTAAAGTGGATCTGCTTGATTGGGCTTGGTGGCTCAGCCTGTAACCCCAGCACTTTGGGAGGTAAAGGTGAGAGGATGGCCTGAGTCCACGGGTTCCAGACCAGCTCTGGCAACTTGGGAGAGTTCTACAATAGATCAATAAAATTAGCCGGGCCTAATGGCGCATGTCTGTTGTTCCAGCTTTCTGGAGGGCTGAGATGTTAGGGTCGCCTAAGTCCAGGAGGTCGAGGCTGCATTGCCATTCATCCTAGATGACAGAGTGAACTCCGACTCAAAAAAAAAGTAAAAGAACTTTGGCCCAGCCACACACGATCCCGGGGGAGCTGCGATGGATCCAGGTTCGGAGCTGATGGGGAGGCCGGTCCCACTGCAGCTGGTCATCCAGGTCGTTCCCCGTTTCGCATCTGTCCACATACTCACCGTTTCCCACCTTCTGTGTGTCCCGGCGTCCTGCCTATGGACTCCCAGGACCTGAAGGTCACAGGGCGACAGAGGCTGCAGCAGAGACACTGGGGACTCCTGGAGAGCAGGACAAAGAAGCGGGGACCAAGCTCTGTGTGCAAACGCAAAGATCAAAGAACCGGTCAGAGTCCAGAAACCACGCCCGCTCTTCAGGCTCAGACCTGATTGAGGACTTCCCACCATGCCATCCGCTGATTGGATAAAACTTCAGGGCCCACCCCTCTGGCTTTGAGTGACAGGAGAAGCAATCAAATGGGGTCTGCATGAGTCAAGAAAAGCAGGTTTCTTTTTTTGAGTTGGAGTCTCACTCTGTCGCCCAGGCTGGAGTGAGGTGGCACACCCACGGCCACCTGAGTGTGGACCTGCTGGGCTCTGGGGACTGCCTCAGACTTCCAAATAGCTGTAACTACAGGCACCCACTGCCTCACCCAGCTAATCTTTGATTTATTGTGGAGATCGAAAGGACAGACCAAGAATGGGAAGGCATTTTTCATCTTGTTCTTAAACCTTAATACAATGATGAGAAAGTAGAAGCTATGCTTTTGGAGAAATGCACACTTTAGGTTATATTAACTTTGCTGACTTTGTCTTCTCAGAAAAAGAATTCCTGGAGTCAGTTATCAGAGATATCTCATAGCGGCAATCATGCTTGCCTAGAGTAAAGGGAATTTACAAGACCTAAGACATCATGCATTGGCAAGAATTGCAAAAGTCATGAAACTTGTAATTACAAAAGATGACCACTCAGAGGGAAAGCAGGTGGGGATTCGATCATCCAGTAAATTGGACCTTATGTACAAGGAAGCCAAGGATCCACCGAAGCCACCCACTGGGAATGCATAGAAGATAAGGGGAGGTGCACCCTCCATTCCCTCTAATGAATGTTGTTCAGGAAGGTATAGGAGCATTAGAATCTTTGTCACACCTTTTCTAGGGGCTATGATAATGTAGGTGGACATTAGTGGGTCTCTGTGTCACAGGTTCTCCAAGACATCCACAGGTGGTTGAAAGGAAGTCATGGCAGTCATATCTACCTGATTTCAACATCTCCAAGGGAAAGATTTTAAGCCAGGGCTTTGGGGGGCTACACTGCCACACTCACCTAGAATGTAGGCCTGCTCCTGTCTGTGGGGGGTGAACTTTTCTTAAATAAATCTTATGTTCTCTCACCTCTTTGTGTGTTGCAATTTTTTACATTTACTTGGATCTCTGGGTTGCCAGCACGCACCTCCAGCTTGCCGGCTCTGGCGATGCTACACCTCCCTGTGCCTCTCCCTCTCCATCCATACTACCCTCACCCTATCCGGATCCTAACAGAGATGAGGTCTCACCAAGTTGCACAGGATGGTCTCGAACCTCAGGCTCAGTCTATCCACTCTCTTCGGCCTGCCAAAGTGCTGGGATTACAGTCTGAGTCACTGAACCTGGCTGAGCAGAATCATTTTGGAAAGACCTTGAGTCCGGGTCTGCTCCCAGGATTTGAACTCAGAAATCAGCTGCTTTCTCCCAGTTTCTTGCCCATTTGATCTATTGGTATCAAGGTGAGCAGCACAGCGATACTCACACCAAAATGGGGGAAGTTGGCCAAATGCAGTTGCTGGTGGGTGACAGCTAAGCAGTTGCCTTATTTGGACTATCCAGGTAAAAACTCCCTGGGTTTGTATTCAGGGTCACTGCTAGTTTGTGTAATCAGGTCACAACCCCATTGTGCTCGGTGCAGGACAGTCAGTAAGTCGAGAGGAGTTGAGGCAAGACCTGTGATTCTATTTAGGAGTGCCATTAAAACTAAGAAGATGTCCAGATGCAGTGGCTCAAGCCTATAATCCCAGCAGTTTGGGAAGCCAAGGCAAGTGGATTGTCTGAGCCCACGGGTTCAAGTTCAGCCTAGGCAGCTGGATGGGACCTCATTTCTACAATAAATCAAAAAAATTAGCCAGATGTGGTAGCACGCACCTGTAAGTTCTGACTACTTGGAAGGCTGAGGCAGAAGGATCGCCTGAGTCCAGTAGGTGGTCGCTGTGGTGGCAGTGAGCTTGCCACTGCACTCCAGCCTGGGTGACTGAGTGAGACTCTAACTCAAAAAAAAAAAAACTAAGAAGATGAGGGACCGGCATCTAAAACACCCAACTTAGGTTGTGTGTGCTTTTTGTTTGTTTTGTTTTTTGAGCTCGAGTCTCACTCGGTTGCCCATACTGGAGTGCAGTGACTACTCCCAGCCACTGCAGCCTCAACCTGCTGGGCTCCGGCAATCCTTCCGCCTCAGCCTTCCAAGTAGCTGGAACTTCAGGCGCGTGCTACCACAACCGGCTCATTTTTAAAAATTCTATTGTAGAGATGAGGTCTCACCAATTTGACCAGGCGAGTCTCAAATCCATGGGCTCAGGCAATTCACTCACCTTGACCACCCAAGGTACATGATTATGGGCTGATCCACCAAGCCCAGATGTTTGTTTGTATTTTATCCAGTTTAAGGTGACAAAGGGGACTGAGGTTAAGAGCTGTCTTAGAACTGCAGACATCTGGGGCCCATCTCCCCTTCCACTGTCCCTTGCCTTATGCATCTATTTTTCCTTGACTGTTTCTGAGTTGTATCCTTTAAAACTGGTGAGGAGAGGTGAAACGTTTTTGCTGAGTACTGTGAATATTCCATCAAATTTTTGCACTTGTGAAGGGACTTTGGGAGTCCATGATATGTAGGCTGTTTCTCAGAAGCATAGATGGCCCCTGAGATTTGCAACTGGCACCTGCAGTGGGGGCAGTAATGTGGGACTGAGCCCTGAACTTGTGGAGTCTGTGCTAACTCTGGGTGGTGATAGACTTGAACTGTTGGACAACCACTTGGTATTGGAGAACTGTTTGTGTCCAGCAGACTCCACACATTTGATGTGAGAAAAAGATCATCACAGGTCAGAATCTTTAAGTGACTATGGGTGACTTTTGGTCCCTGGTGAAAATGTGGAAGATGGAGCATTTTCATGCTGAGAGGAATGAATGGTAGAGTTTGAGGAGCTCCCAAAATTAAGTTCCCACCTGCTCAGGCTTCCCTCTGTCACTCCCTAGGCATCAGTCACCCTGAAATGTGTCTCACAGCAAGAATGATCCCCAAACTTGGGAACGTGGTGAACCTACTGAGTATGCAGTTCCTTGTGGGCTGTGAGTGAAGCAGAATGCTTCCCTGACCTATTTTCCTTTTAGTTTCTTTATGAATCTTGCTGCCCATAGTTCTATTGTGGCCTGATCCCATAAATCAACAGAGGCAGAAACAGGGAAGAACAGAGTGTTTAATTTGCATCACCAGATTATTGGAACATTGGTTGGGATCACTGCCAATAAATCAAAGCAACACAGGTTTATTCCAGTATTTACTCCCCAAATCCAAAGGACTTCATTCATCCTGGGTTCAAAGTCTATGTGCAGTTTTAGCATAACTCAGGATTTAATTTCACAATTTTTCATATATGACTGATGTGACACAAAGTCTCCTGGTCAAGTAAAAATTTAATTTATTAATTTTTAATTTTTTGAGTTGGAATCTCACTCTGTCTCCCAGGCTGGAATGCAGTGGCACACTCATGGGCATTGCAGGCTCCACCTGCAGGGCTTAGGCGAAAATTCCGCTTCAGCTTTCCGAGTAGCTGGAACTACCAACACATGCCACCATGCTGACTAGATTTTTATTTTCTTCATAGAAAGTCTGAGTGGGTTGAATTATGTGATCTGAAAAGATCAAGATAATACTTTAAATGAATTATTTGTTTTGTGCTGAATTTATAAAACAAAACTCTCCATGGATACACCATGGATTGGCACTAGGTGTGGTACCTAGAAAAGATTTGCTCCAGTTTCCTGGTGGTTAGGTGAAGATTAAAGAGGAGGTCAGGAGAAACAAACTGATAAGCTAATTACCTGCATGTCACATCAACTCCAGAAAAACTGGTGAAGAAGTCAATGTCTCTACAGTCCAGAAACTTTCCATCTTTTGTACATGGGTAAATGGTTGAATTCAATACCATGTGGTCAGTAAATAATAGGGGGGGAGTGGAGGGGACTTGGCCCTTATTTAGGGCCTTCCCTTATGTTGTTGTGGTGAGTTCTGATGTCACTGCCTGAAGGGCCATTCTTGTACAGAAGCGTGTTTTTATTATTATTATTTCTGTTGTTTTTGCCTTTTTAGAAAATAACTCTTTAGCTTCTAATATTATTGTCCTGGAAAGCCTGAGGATTTTTGGTGAAACAACTCATGATATGTTATAAAATGAACAAGGAAGTAAGTGACTTTAATAGATTAAAATTATACACACCCTGGGATTCAAGTTTCCCTTGGGGAGACTTAGGAAATAGAGACCTGGAAACACCCCAGAGACACAAATATCAGAATCCTACCTAGGGCTCACTCTTGCTCCAGTCCTGCCCAGAACCACCCTCTTCTGAACCTGACCCAGTTATGGCTGCACCCTGAAATCTCTCCTCACAGGACTGATCAGAAGAGGTCAGAGTTTTGGGTAGGTGCTCCCTACAAGAGCTGGTGCTCACCATTTTTCTACACCCAAAAGAAGATAAATGGGAGCAAAGAAGTGTGTATTAGGGGTTTTCATTGCTTTCGTTTTCATTAAACCTGTGTTTCTGGAGTCATCCCACCCAGCAATATGTTCATCATTCCTGTAGACCCAGAAATTGTTCCTCAAGTTATAAAAATTAAAAAATAGGCACAACAGTGAAAAATCCCTCTTGAACTACACTCCACCCTTCCTTTCTATATGCCTCCCATCTTTTTGTATGTAGTATTTATTGGATATATTTTCTTTTTTTTGATGGGGAAATATATATTATATAGAAAGTAAGTTAGAGAGAGAGGAAATATTTCTATTTGATACACTTTATTTTAAGATTGTTGATAGAGAAACAAGAAGAAACAGTCTGGGTCCTTCATGTAAATCCTGGAAATTGGAGGACACATAGTCCCCACATCCCAGGCTGTTAGGAGGATTCACTCCCATACTCTGCGGTTGTCCTGCGAAGGTGACAGAGAGACTATGACTCAGAAATAAATTAAGCTGGGCTCAGTGGCTCAGCCTGTAATCCCACGCCTTTGGGAGGCTGAGTGGATTGCCAGAGCCCACGGGTTCGAGACCCGCCTGGGCAGGCGAGACCTCATCTCTACAGTAAATCAAAAAATTAGCTGGGCGTGGTAGTGCGTGCCTGTAATTCCGGCTACTTGGAAGGCTGAGGTGGAAGGATCGATGGAGCCCAGTAGGTCGAGGCAGCAGTGGCCGGGAGTGGCCACTGCACTCCATTCTGGGCGACAGAGTGAGACTCCAACTCAAAAAAACAAAAAAAACCAAAAATAAATAAATTAACTAAATTTAATTTGTAAAAAGGTTTGTTCACAACTTGTAGGTGTAACATATCCAGATAACCTCACTTGAGAATAAATACCAGTGAAGGAAGGGACGAGAAAGAAATAGCTGGTTCTCAGGTCAGTACGTCCCAGGTCAGGGCCTTATCCACTATTTTTACTGAAATGTCATGATTTTAGAATTTTCTCTATTTCTCTTTTTGTGATAGCCCTGCCTAATGAGTTAATTTCAACTAGTTTTTCTTCTTGTGGTATTCAGGAAGCTCTGATAAATATTTCTCCCCTACACACCAGAACTTTCTCTCTGTTCTCTTCATCTGTACTTCTTAGCTGCCATGAAAAGTTCTCGCCATGAATTAATGACATTTCAAAAGTTTCCTTGTGACTGTGGAACATGGGAAGGCATGGGTCCCTAGGATTACTAGTGGAGACAGGATAGATACTGAGATATTAGTGGAAAATGGGAACATGTAATTTTTTTAGCTGGAATCTCACTCTCTCACCCAGGCTGGAAGGCAGTGGCACACTCCCAGCCCCTGCAGCCTCGATCTGCTGGGCTAGGGCCATCCTTCCAACTCAGCCTTCCAAGTAGCTGGAATTTTGAGAATATGTACTATTAAGGTTTTATCTAAATGCAGAACAAAGTTAATAAAATGCACATTTAAACAGATGACAGTTAATGCCCCGAATAACTCAGGAAGGTCTAAATGAAGAATGATTAGATGTAACTTGTTCTCTAGGATGTTAAAAACAAATAAACAAACCAAAATTTACGCACACTATTAGAGATTCTTGATTAACATGACACCTGACATTTTCTTACTATAAAGTTAACTCTTTTATGATTAATATATACCTTGGGGAGATTTAACAAAGATCATCACATTTAATCTGGAAGCTCTCTTTTCTTCTTTTATTCTCTTTGCATAAAATTTGCCTTTGAAAATGAAGGCACTCATCTTTGTTTACTGGTCAGATAAAATGAGTTAATCCCAGGATCTGCCACTTGGGGGATGTTTGCAAAATATTTTTATGGGCCAGAAGAACTGACATCATTGGTGAACTTGTTAGAAATGCAGGAAGTCAGGTGGACCACAGTGCCTCATGCCTATCATCCCAGTAGGAGCCTGAGGCAGAAAAATCCCTTGAGTCCAAGAAATGAAAATTAGCCTAGGCAATACACCCAGACCCAGTCTCTACAAAAAAGTCAAAAAAGAGTTCAACATGGTGGTGTGTGCCAGTAGTCCTAGATATGTGAGAGGCTGAGGAGGGTGGATCCTTTTATATCAGCAGGTTGAGACTTTGGTGAGCTATGGGTGAAAGAGAGAAACCACCAACTAAAAATGAATTGCAGAATCTCTAGGTTTTACTTAAGACCTCCTGAATCAGAATATTCATTGTCACAATATACAGTTCATTGTTGCACACATCCAAACTTTAGAGTGCCATTGCCTTGGCCTTTGACAGAACACCACTGCCATTGCCTTGCTAGATGCTGGTGTAAACATGTGCCCTGTGAGCTATGGCTGTCACCATGTTTCCTGGCTTATGCCTCCTACTTTGGAAAAGTGAGTCTCTCCTTTTCTCTAATTTACTTTTAAATAAACTATATTTTCTAAAAAAAAAATTTAGAATGATTTTCTAAATCACTGAGTTTTCCATCTGAACAATGTATACAACTTATTCTGTTTGATGTAAATATACATAGAAAATATACAGGCCTGTCTTGGTGCCCTAATTTAATAGTGTATCATTCACTTATGTACAGTACCTACACTAGCTGAGTGGGTTTTATACCATCTTTTTTCCTCAGAGTTTCATGTTTAAGAGAATATTTATGTGTTAAATCTATCTTATTGGTTAATTCTAGATGTTATATTAGTTAGAAACAGTTGTCTTCACTCTTGTTTCACCTAGACTTCAATGAAGAATAATGCCCATCCACACTTGGTAAATATGTGTTGTTTTCAGGGCCTGTTGACATTCAGAGGTGTGGCCATAGAATTCTCTCTGGATGTGTGAAAATGCTTGGACTCTGCTCAGCATATTGTGTACAGGAATGTGATGATATAGAACCACAGAAACCTGGTTTCCCTGGGTGAGGAGAATTTCAACACACAGTTTCTCTTCCATACTTAGGATTTCATATTCTTTTTTAGGTTGAAAGCTTTCTGAGACTTTTTGCTTCATACAAATGCATTTCAAATTCCCATTTTCAAAGAAAACTTGGTGATTTCTTTGCATAGAAAATAAAAAATTAATGGTGATTTATGTTGACATCTTTCTTTCCCTATTTTGAGCTGATCTGTGTCTTCTATGCTAGTGAAAAGTTCAGAAATTTAGTGGCATACAACATCATTTTCCACACCTAAAAACTAATTGCTGTCATCAATTATTTATTTTCTACCACGAGCTAAGGGCTCACAAATTTAACATTCTTCTTAAATGTTCTAAAGGTTCTGTGGAGAAACAGTATTTTGGGACTCATGTTTGAGAATCCTGTCTCATAATGTTTTCTATACTGAACACAGTACAAATTTGATCACTGAAGAATGCCAGCGACAGCTGTTTTTTCTAATAAAACAATCCTTATTGTCTCTAAGCCAGACCTGGTCATGTGTCTGGAGCAAAGGAAAGAACTCTGGAATGTGAAGAAACACAACATGTTAGAGAAACCCACAGGTAGGTGGGAGAGAGCGAAGCAAATGCCACATGTCAAGGAGGAAGGTGAGCCTGAAATGTGGTTGGGGAAAGGGGTCTGTCTGCTCCAATGGAAATGGTTTATCAGAAGCCTGAATATCTTTCTTTTTTCTGTCACATAGGAACATCAACTGTTCATACTCTGAAGTTCTCCAAAACCTCTGTCTTCTCCTCAGTGATCTCTTTTGAAGGTTAGAGTGAAAATCAAAGTCCTCTTAATGGTTCATTGGGACTGCACGATCTGACTGCTCTTCTGTAGCTTTTGGGAACATAGAAATATCTGCTTACTTTTTAGAAAATTCACAGTCAACTTTTTTGTGTGTGTTAGAGTCTCACTCTGTTGTCCAGTTTGGAGTGTAGTGTCATGCTCATGGCCACCACAGCCTCGACCTGCTGAACTCAGGTGATTCTTCCATCAGGCTGGAACTACATGCACACCTCACTACACCCAGCTAATTTTTTTTTTATTTCATTGTAGAGATGAGGTCTCCCTAAGTTGTTCAGGCTGGTCTTGAACCCTTGGGCTCAGGCAGTCCTCTCACCTCAGCCTCCCAAAGTGCTGGAATTAAAGGCATGAGTCACAGTGCCTGGCAGTAAACTATTTTTAAGTTATCTTTTTGCATCATTTCTAAAATGCGTGAGAATAGTTCTGATTTTGTATTTGGTTTAAAAATCCCAGGGACACCATGGACAGATGTTATGTTTTCTGCCTTATGATTTCCGGTCCTAGTGAGGTTCAAAATGTGATCCTATAGAAATCCATATACAATCATTTTTCCAGAACACAGATTATTTCCCTAAATGAAGAAAATCTAATGTTATTACATTTTAAAATTTCTTAGTGAGAACTGAGATTGGTTTAACCTCTATATGCCACAAGTTTTTCGGTATACTATATCAGTTAGAGCATTGGTAAACATATATTAAATCCTCATGTTATTCTGTTTCTTAATAACATCTATTTTAAAATTTTGTTTAGTATGAAGTTTATGAATATATATATACATACACACACAAACACACATGTACACATAAACATCATATTAACGTGCATTTTTTACACAAATAAAAATTATTTTTTATATATATATATATATATTTTGAGTTCCAGTGTCACTCTGTCACCCAGGCTGGAGTGCAATGGCATGTTCACAGACATCGCAGCCTCAACATGCTGGGCTCAAGTGATTCTTCCAAATAAGACTTTCAAGTAGCTGGAAAAACAGGCATGTGTCACTGTGCCCAGTTAATTTTTTATTTATTGTAGAGGTGAGGTCTCTCCAAGTTGTCCAGGCTGGTCTCGAACCAGTGGGCTCAGTCAATCCTCTCACCTCGGCTTCCCATTGTGCTGGGATTATAGGCATGAGCCACCATTTTTAACTTTTTTTCTGTTTTCTGCAGCTATGTTGTCCTTGTTTTCATCTCTTACTGCTCTCCTTTGTGGTTTTTATTTTTGTAGTAATGAGACTATTACTTTTTCATTGCCTTTTGCATACCTTTTATGAATATTTTATTTGTGATTCCTGTTCCCATAGAAAGCATGTAAAACATTTTAAAGTTATACCAATACATCTTAATGTCAGAACAAGTTAACTTGAATACAATCACTCTGAAGTTTGCATTTACCATCACTTTGTTGTTAATGTCACAAAATGAATATTTCATATTGTGTCTATTAACAAAGATATGTGTGAAATTTTTGGTTTTCAAAAATTTATGACACAACATGAGCATTTTAGGCACCATCATTATGATGCAGAGCATTTTGTATTTGTGGAAAAGCTTATCTTTAATAGAACTTTAAATCTTTAGGTGGTTTCCTGATGCTGTTCAGCATTGCTTCATTATTCAATAGCTAGTACTCCTGTTAGCATTTTTTGTAGGACTGTCCTAGTGGTGAAAGACACCTTCATCTTTTGTCTACCTTGGTAAGCCTTTATTTCATGCTTATTTTTGAACTGTAGTTTTTCCAGAGCTAGTACGTTTGGGTCCATATCTGTGAATTCTGTATCTGTGAATTCAAGCATCCAGGGATCAAAAATATTTTGTAAATCATAGATTGTTGTACAGGTGCAGTGGGTCAAGTCTGTAATCCCAGCACTTTGGGAGACTGAGGCAAGAGGATTTCTTGAGATCAGTGGTTAAAGACCAGCCTGGACAACTTGGTGTGTGTTTGTCTCTACAAAAAATCAAAAAATAAGCTGGGTGTGGTAGTACTACCTGTAGTTCCAGCTACTTGAAAGACTGAGGCAGAAGAATTACCTGAGCCCAGCCGGTGTAGGCTGCTGTATCCATGAGTGTGCCACTGCACTCCAGTCCAGGCAACAGAGTGAGACTCCAACTCACAAAAAAAAAAAAGAGATTTTTGCATCCCTCAACACAATATAGGTCTACTTGATGCTGTCCAGTAAGTCCCATAGTCCATAAACATTTGACATCGTTTGTATTTGCTTTTCTTTCATGACTCAATATTTATGAATACATTTAAAATTTTTGATTCTTTTTTCTGGTTGACTAATATTATTATGCCTCTTGTAATTTTTTTAAACTCAGTAACTGAGTTCCAAAGTATCTGTTAGGTTGTTTTTTTATAGTTTTACTTCTTCATTGATATTCTCATTGTCTTCACCATCATTTTCCTAATTTTTTAGTTTGTGGTGTTCTATTTCACTTATTAAGCATGTTTAAGATGGTTATTTTGAGTTATTTGTCAGATAATGCACAGATTTTTGATGTTTTTGCTGTTGTTGTTGAGTTAGAGTCTTGCTCTTTTGCCCAGACTGGAGTGCATTAGCATGCTCCCGGCTACCACAGCCTCAACCTACTGGGCTCCAGCGATCCTTCCAAGTAGCTGGAAGTACAGGCGTGCGCTACACCAGGCTAATTTTTGATTTATTGTAGGGGTGAGGTCTTGCCTAGTGTCTCGAACCCGCAGGCTCAGGCAAATCACTCACCTTGGCCTCCCAAAGTGCTGGGATTACAGGCTTAGCCACTGAGGCCGGCCAGATTCTGGTGCTTTTCAAACATGTTCTCCGGATGTGTTGGCTCTAGACTTGTGTATTTTGGGAGTTCAAGAGATTGTCCTCTCCTTCATTTTCAGATCTCATAATTTGCCTCACCAGCATTCTCTCGGTGGCATTGTAGCTATTCTGCTGCTATGACAAGGGTTCACCTTTCTTCTCTTTAGATACAGACTTGTCACCACAATACTCCATCATTTTCTTCATTGGTCCACATCAAGGGTGACAAAATTCAGTCATCAGACATCTCCACAAAAGCAAAACTTTTGAACACATGATCACTGTTGCAGGCTTCTCCTGTAGGAGAACATTAAGAGTTGGACCTTTACTCCTGAGCCCACTATGGTTTCTGAGAAAGAGGAGGGGATGTGGCCATACCTGGTCACCTTTCTGGAGAAAAGGAAACAGCCCTGTCATACAAAAGGAGAGAAGACAATAGCCATATCCTCAAGTAGATGGGAATTCATGTGCAGATGACACAGATGACAAGTCCAAGTGTCAAAGAAGAAATCACAATTTAAAATGTGATTGGGAAGCTCTGTTCCAATGAGAATAATTTTTGACTACCACAGAGAGATCTCTTTTTGCATATGCTCTTCAATCCTGCATCTTCTGTTTCTTTTTCTATGTGATTCCAGCACTTTCACAGTGAGAGCTTCATGTCTGCAATGAACGGCATGACATGACTACTCTTCCATTCCTTTGTGAGTTTTAGGAAATTCTGAACACATTTCTAGGGACTCCTATTTTCAGCCATTTCAAAAGATCTATGGCCAGGCACAGTGTCTCAAGCTTGTAATCCCAACACTTTTGGAGGCTGAGATAAGGGGATTGCCTGAGCCTATGGGTTTGAGACAAGCCTGGTCAACTTGGTGAGACCTCATTTCTACAATAAATAAAAAATTAATCGGGTGTGGTAGCGTGTACCCGTAGTTCTGGCTACTCAGAAGGCTGAGGTTGAAGGATCGCCTGAGCCTAGCAAGTCGATGCAGGGTTGGCCATGAGTGTGCCACTGCATCCCTGCCTGGATGATGGCGTGAGACTCCATCAAGAAATAAAAAAGATCTGTTTGCCTCACATGACAGAATTGTATAAGGGGAGTAGTGAGTTATTGGGATTTGGCTTAAAAATCCCAAGAACACTAGGGCAGGTATGTCACATGTTTTCTGCATTATAATATCCTTTTTTGGGGGCATTTCTTGAGTCTTCACTTTGTCGCCCACACTGTAGTGCAGTGGCATGTTTTCAGCTGCCATAACCTTTACCTGCCAAGCTCTGGTGATCCTTCCACCTCAGTCTTCTAAGTAGCTGGAATGACAGGTGTGTGCCACCATGCTCAGCTAATTTTGATTTATTGTAGAGCCAATGTCTCACCAAGTTGCCCAGGCTGATCTGAAATCCCTAGGTTCTGCAGAGCTTCTCACCTCCTCCTCCGATATTGTTGGGATTACAGGTGTGAGCCACTATGCACGGCTATATAATATCCAGTTCTATGGAGGTTTCAAACATGCTCCTCCAGGAATTTAGACCATTTTTAAATTTTTTGAGTTGGAGTCTCAGTATCTCACCTAGGTTGGAGTGCAGTGGTAAATTCTCAGTCACCCCAACATTAACCTGCTGGGCCCCAGTGATCCTTTCACTTTAGCCTTCCAAGTAGCTAGGACTACAGGCTTGTGCTACCACACCCAGTGGTCTTAGGATGACTGAGTAATTTTTTTTTCAGAGCAAAAAGCATAACATTAAATTGAAGATAATCTAATCTTTTATTACAATAAAATGTTTCTTTTCTCAGTATAAACTAAGGTTACAAGTTTAAACTGTATTTGCCTAAATATCTCTGCTGTATAATAGTATAATGTATCTATTCATATCACTGAATTCTTAAAAAGAACTAATGTTCCAAAGTGACCTTAAAACATTGCCGACCTTGAGCAGTAATAGTACTAATAGTAATAGTACTGGGAACCTGCCAGGTGAGAGAGGGGCACACTCCATCAACAAGAGTACCTGCATAATGAACATTTGTATACCTAACCCTGAATTGCACCCCACATTTTAAAAAGTAAACATTTAAAATATTGCCAGCCGGGCTCGGTGGCTCAGCCTGTAATCCCGTGCCTTTGGGAGACTGAGGTGAGTGGATTTCCTGAGCCCACAGGTTCAAGACCCACCTGGGTAGTGAGACCTCATCTCTACAATAAATAAAAAAATCAGCCCGGCGTGGTAGCCCATGCCGGTAATTCCGGCTACTTGAAAGGCTGAGGAGGAAGGATTTCTGGAGCCCAGCAGGTCGAGGCTGCGGTGGCTGGGAGTGGCCACTGCACTCCAGTCTGGGAGACAGAGTGAGATTCCAACTCAAAAAAAAATTGCCAAACATATAGCTAATTCCCTATTGTTACCTATTTCCTTTAAAAATATCATTTTACAAATTTGTCTTTTTTAGCATAAAAAGTACTAGGAGTATGTTTTATATCATTTCATTTTTTAATTTGCCATATATTAGTTTTCCTGTAATTTTAGCCTGGAAACTTCTGAAATACCATACTTGAATTTCCATATTAAATAAAAAGTGAATTAGATAATTGGTAAGCCCCCAAATTCCATCCACTTCCTTCACCTGTAAGTGTATAATAGTATCAAATATTCCCAGTGGTTCATTTATGTGTCAGTGTTTTACATCATATTTTATATTAATGTTGTCTCCAGTATTTAGAAACATAAAGTGTTCTTTTTTTTCTAATAAATACTAACTTACTGCTTTTCCTTTTGTGGAAAATAACAGCAATATTCTAATAATATAATTTGCAGGATTCAGTACTATCATTTACATGCTTTCAGGATTTATTGTACATATGGGAATGCATACTGGAGAGAAACCCTACAAATGTGAGGAATGTGGCAAAGGCTTTAGTAGGTACTCAAGTCGTTTCTGACATCAGAGAATCCATACAGGAGAAAAACCCTACAAATGTGAGGAATGTGACAAAGACCTTAGTAGTTACTCAAGTCATTTTTGACATCAGAGAGTACATACTGGAGAGAAACCCTATAAATGTAAAGAATGTGGCAAATCCTTCTTCACTAAAAGAAGATGCTCTGAACATATGAGTATCCATACTGGAGAGAAATGCTACAAATGTGAAGAATGTGACAAACCCTTTTTCTCTTATACAGGACTTGCTCAACCTAAGCGGTTCCATACTGAAGAGAAATCCTACAAATGTGAAAAATGTGGCAAAGCCTTTCTGTGGCACTTATCTTACTCAACATCAGAAAATCCATACTAGATGGGAACCCTGAAAATGTAAAGAATCAGACAGGACTTGGTGGCTCAGCCTGTAATACCAGCACTTTGGTATTGCGAGATGAGAGAATTGCCTAAGCATGTGGGTTCGAGAGTAGTCCGGACTACTTGGCGAGACTTCGTCTCTACAATAACTCAAAAAATTAGCAGGGCATGGAAGTGCACACCTATAGTTATGGCTAATTGGAATGCTGAGGTGGAAGGATTGCTGGAACCCAGCAGGTCGACGCTGGGGTGGCCATGAGTGTGCCACTGCACCTCAGCCTGAACTACAGAGTGAAACTCAAATTCAAAAAAAAATTGTAAAGCATGTGGCAAAATATTTTACTGTTACTGCAACTTTTCTCAACATCAGAGAATTCATACTTCATAAATAATCTAAAATGATTGGAAGAATATTTGTCAAAATACAAGCCATGCAGAGCATAATCAATTAGCTAAATTATCTGCTTACATGTTGAATAGGATCAGAAAATTGTTTTTTTATTCAACAGGTATAAGTATGCTCCATGTATATTTTTGGTTTTGGACTGACAGAATTTGAGAGGTTTTTTTGAAGAGCAAATATGATTTATTTAACTCAAATCACATGATGATATTCCTTCATTCCTTGAGTTTATGAAGAAGCATGTGATCAATTGTTTCTAAGTTAGAATCATGACAGACACTTCTACATGAGCATCACTCTTCTCAAATTTTCTGTGAATAATGAAGGCCTCTGAAATGCAGATGCATTAAAAGGTCTAAGTGGAGACATTCCTTATGGCTCAGGTTGAGCAATATTGCAGACCTGCATGAGATATGGTCTCAGGGTAACACTTGGTCATGAAATAAAAGACAGACATGGTGAGTTTTAGAAATCAATACCTTGCCAAATGCATATGGACAGAAATGAGACCAGTTCATTAATATCCTGATGTATCTTCAGATACATCAACTCCTGTTATTTGATAAATATATTTGATAAAGTATAAGTAGAGATCTTTTGAGAGACATCAGAGAAAAGATAATTGCTGTCTGTAATGGTGTACCTTGTCAATTTATGTTTAACAAATAATTAGCCTTAGTTTTGAAAACTGAAGCAAGGTGCACTCTCTCGTATATCACCCTAACAGAAGTACAGAAATGCTTTTTGAAAGTTTTTAATCTAGGCAAGCATGGTGGCTCCAGCCTGTATATGCCAACAATTTGAGATGCCAAAGCAGGAGAATGCTTGAACCCAGAAGTTCAAAGTCATTCTGGGCAACATATTGGGAACCCACCTGTACAAAAAGAAATCACACAAAAAAGTTTGTGATCTGTTTTTACTAATAACATATAGCAAACTTTTGAATTTTTATTTAGATTATGTGACTGATTTGTTTTAATAAAGAAAATTTATTCATTTCATTTATTTTTTTGAGTTGGAGTCTCATTCTGTCACCAAGGCTGGAGTGCAGTGACATGCTTATAGTCACCCCAGCATTGACCCACTGAATTCAGGAGATCCTTCTAAGTAGCCAGAATTCCAAGTAGCCAGAACTACAGGTGTGTGCTTCCATGCCTGGCTAATTTATTTTATTTTAGTAGTAAGGTCTCTCCAAGTTGCCTAGGCTGATCTTGAACACAAGGGCTCAGGCAATTCTCTCATCTCAGCCTCTCAAAGTGCTGGGATTACAGGCTTGAGACATCGTGCCTGTCCAAGAGTATTTTATAATGTGTTAAAGACTTTTGGGCACAAAATGAAATATATTCCTGCCACTACACTTAACCTATGCCGTCTTATACAAGATTGTAGAGAAATGATAGTTACATACCATTGAGCAACTTATGAACTAATGTCTTAGTAATCTATTTTCCCAAGTGTTTTATATATATATATAAATATATATATATATTTGTAATCACTGGGTCATAATAAAGATTACACAGGAGTATAGTCATAATACATGACTTTCTAAAATCTAAGTGGCTTAAAATCTTATTTTATATTTTTATGTACACGTGGTACTGCTCTCAGCCTACACATTACATACAGACTTTTGGTTTTATTTATAACAAATAAAATATACATATATATCACCCTAAAACTTTATGAGCATGATAACTAGGAAAGAGGAAATTGGGTTTATGTGTGAGAATGTGTGCCTATCTAAGGAGGAAATGACCTTATCGGAGCAAAAATCATTTAAAATCTGAAAGCAAATCTTTTCTCTTTGCTCCATGTTGAATTTTCATTCATTAAAATCTAAAGGCTTCTGGTTCAGAATCTCACTATAGAAATTCTCTTTTTTACTTGCCTGTTATTCATACATGACCTAATAAAAGGACTCACTGTTCCATGTCCAGAAAGTATTATTTGACCTACATAGAAATTTCAAGGATTTTTAAAATTAAAGGTAATGGTGTTCAGAAATCACTATGACAATGTACTTCACAATGGATGTTTTTAGTATTATATTAAAATTAGTTCATTCCATTTTGTCCTTCACAACTTGAAAATATAACTGAAGACATTTGGGAGTTACAAGTCCTTTCACTTCGTACATTTTTTGTTTTTTTTTAGTTGGAGTCTCACTCTTTGTTGCCCATGTTGGAATGCAGTGGTACATTTATGGCCACTGCAGCCTCAACCTGCTGGGCTGAGTTGATCCTTCCACCCCAGTCTATCAAGAAGCTGGAACTGCAGACACATGGTACCATGCCCAGCTAGTTTTTGTGATTTATTGTAGAGACATGGTCTCACCAACTTTCCAAGGCTGGTCTGAATTCCCCGGGCTCCATTTGGTCAAGAGTCACAATGAGGTTCTGGATCTCCTTGCTGATTTTTTGTCTTGATGATCTACCTAGGGTTTTGAGTTGGATATTAAAGTCCCCAACCATGATAGTGTTAGAGTCAATATCTATTTTCAGTTTGCCTAAAAGCTGCTTTATGGAAGTTGATGCTCCTATGTTGGGAGCATATATGTTTAGGATGTATATTTCTTGTTGAAGGATTGAACCTTTTATCATTATGCAGTGACCTCCTGTATCTTTATACATTTTTGATGGCATAAATGGTATTTTGTCTGATATTAAGATTGAGACTCTTGCTTTCTTTTGTGTTTCATTCACCTGAAATTTTGTTTGCCATCCTCTTAGTTTGAACCTGTGAGGGTCCTTTCTGTGAGATGTATCTCTAGGAGACAATACATTGCTGCCTGATAATATTTTATCCATTTTGACATTCTATGTCTTTTCAGTGGTGTATTTAGTCCATTCACATTCAGGCAATTATTGAAATGTGAGTGTTTATCCCTGTCATGAGATTCTTATAGAGTTGTTGCTGTTCCTGTTATTTTGTTGCCTTTCTTTTGATTTTTGGTTGATTCATCTGTTTTCAATTCTTTCCCTGCAGTCTTGTGAAGAACGTTGATCTTTTTTCCATTTCTCCTGTGTTTAATACTTACATGTTTCTTATAGAGCTGGTCTAGTGGCAGCATAAGTTATTAGCAATTGAATGTCTGGAAAAGATTTTAATTCTCCCTCACTGATGAAGCTTAGCTTGGCTGCATAGGTTATTCTTGGTAGAAATTGTTTATCTTTGAAAACTTTGAAGATTGGGCTCCAAACTGTCCTTATCCTGAAGTGTTTCTGTAGATAAATCGGCTGCTATTGTAATTGGTATTGCTATTGTAACTTCTTCTCTTGCTGTCTTTAGGATTCTTTCTTTCTTTCTTTCTTTCTTTCTTTCTTTCTTTCTTTCTTTCTTTCTTTCTTTCTTTCTTTCTTTCTTTCTTTCTTTCTTTCTTTCTTTCTTTTGAGTTGGATTCTCACTCTGTAACCCAGACTGGAGTGTAGTGGCATGCTCCTGGCCACCACAGCCTCTCCCTGCTGGTCTCTGGCGATACTTCTGACTCAGTCTTCCAAGTAGCCAGAACTACAGGTGCACACTACCATGCCTGACTAATTTTTGATTTATTGTAGAGATGAGGTCTCACCAAGAGGCCCAGGTGTGTCTCAAGCCCATGGGCTTGAGCAATCCACTCTCCTTGGCCTCCCAATGTGCTGGGATTACAGGCTAAGCCACCAAACCCCGCCTAGGATTTTTTCTTTTATACCTATTTTGCTTAGGCAAATTATTATGTGTCTGGGAGCTGGTCTTCTCATTTATTTTCTTGCAGGGGTTCTCTGGATCTCTTGTATTTAAATTTTCACATCACTGATGAGATGAGGAAAGTTTTCTTGAAAAATTTCATGGAAATGTTTGTTACAAGGTGGTCTCTGTCTCTCTTTCTGCCTCAGGAAGTTCAAGTACTCTTAGATTCACCCTCTCATCCCTTGAAGGCTTTGCTCTGTCTTTTAGGCATCTTTTCTATGTTTTTGATAGATTGGGCTAGTTCTATATTTTGCTCCTCAAGCTCTGAGATTCTTTGTCTGCTTGGCTAATTCTGTTTTCCATGCTTATTAGTTTATGTATTTTGATCACAGTATTCTTAACTGCTGTTATCTCAGTTATCAACTCTTTCTTATTTTCCTCTTGTTTCTCCTCAATTCTTTTCATTCTCTCCATTAATGTCTTGATGTCTGGATTTGTAGTATGTGTCCAGTCATTCTGGGGGCTCTTTATTGTTTGTGTTCTGCTCATTATCAAATGACAAGCTTCTGCAAAGTCAAAGAAACCATCAAGAGAGCAGGGATACAACACACAGACTGGGAAATAATATTTGCGAACTCCATGTCTGACAAAGACCTAACATTTAGGTTCTATAAGGAACTCAAATGTACTAAAAAGAAAAAAACAAACAGTCCCATTTCAAAGTGGGCCAAAGCTATGAATAGACAGTTCTCAGAAGAAAACATATGAGCAGCCAACAGATACACGAGAAAATGTTCTGC
Source organism: Carlito syrichta (assembly GCF_000164805.1). Classification (NCBI taxonomy): domain Eukaryota; kingdom Metazoa; phylum Chordata; class Mammalia; order Primates; family Tarsiidae; genus Carlito; species Carlito syrichta. The sequence continues at coordinate 7,192 of NW_007154706.1, read as the reverse complement.
TTCACAAGTCTTCAAGGAGATGTAAACTAAAATGACACTGAGATAGTACCTAATTCCAGTCAGAATGGCCATCATCAATAACTCAAAAAATAAAAGATGCTGGAGAGGATGTGGCAAAAGGCAAACATTTCTACACTGTTGTTGAGAGTATAAACTAGTACAGCCTCTGTGGAAAATAGTGTTGAAATTTCTAAAAATTCTCAGAATTGACTTTCCATATGACCCCGTAATTCCCCTAGGGGGAATATACCCAGAAGAACTCAAATCATTCTATAAAAAAATACTTACGCATGTATATTTATTACAGCATTGTTCACAACTGCAAGAACACAGAACCAACTGTACTGCCCATCACAAGAGGACTGGATAAAAAAATTTGGTACATATACACAATGGAATATTATGCAGCCATAAAGAAGAACAAAATCATGAACTCTGCAGCAACCTGAATAGAATTAGAGACTATAATACTGAGTGATCTTTCACAGAAAGAAAGAACTGAGTAACACATGTTCTCAGTCTCACAAGTGGACTTTGAACAACTATTGTAACACTAAAAGAAAAGGATTGACAGTAGCAGGAAGTTATGGGGGAAGGAGTGGGGAGGTGGGATTGACAGTCGTGGAGATCTGCCTGGGGTGGGGGGGCACAACTCATCAACAAGAGAACCTGGACAATGAATATTTGTATACCTAGTCCTGAGTTGTACCCCACAATATTGAAATAAAAATATTTCTAATTTACTTTTTTAAAAAAGAAAGAAATTTGCTCTCAATGTTTACCCATGCATCTGTATATAAGGGGCCAATGGTTTCCATGGTACAATTTTGAGTCAGGATGATGGACCCTTATCTTTTTCATATCTTCTCTGGGAGAGTGAAAACACAGGACAGGCCCATCGTGCAACCCCACTGGAGCACCAACACCAGGATTACCCAGCCTGCTGAAAGTACTGAGACACACCTCCCCTGTAGGATGAAGCCCACAGTTGGCCTTTCTTATGGGAAGTGACCCACATGGCCCAGAAGGAGCCATGGTAGCACCCAGCACGTTGTCCTGAACTCCATGTAGCTCCTCAGCCATGTGAAATCAATGTCCACAGGGAAGTTGGACACTTGAAGGCTTCTTGAGGAGGAGGATAAGCAAGACATTCTCAAAGCCTCAGCCGGCCGCAACATGCCTTTATCCTCATGCTGGGTCATCTGTGTGACAAAGTTCTCCTTGCAGGGAACAAGCTCCACACCCAGAGGGGCCCAACATAACCTCAAATTGACATCTGGGAGGGAACGGGCACTAGGGATTTCTGGGATGACCATACGTACTTGGCCACCAATGGGGCAGAAATCTGAGGCCAAGAGGGTGGCACTGGGGCTTGGTTTCCAGGGCACAACATCCCCAGATGGTGAGAGTAAAGGAAACTGGGCAAGCAGAGCCTGAGAGCCAGGGCCTTAAGTCTGTCCTTAAGTCTGTCATCCTTGTAGGTTGATCATGGTCAGAAATAGAAAGGGTGACACGGTACAGTGACTCAAGCCTGTAATTTCATCGTTTTGGGAGACCAAGGGGAGTGGATTGTTCAAGGTCAGCCTGGGCAACCAGCAAGACCTCGTCTCTACAATAAATAAAGAATTAGGTGGGCGTCGTAGTGCATGTCTATAGTTCCAGCTCCTTGGAAGGCTGAGGCAGAAAGATCACTGGAGCTGCCAAGCAGGTCGACACTGGGGTGGCCATGAGTGTGCCACTGCACTCCAGTCTGGGTCATAAAGTGAGACTCCAAATTTAAAAAAAAAGAAATAGAAGATGTGACATCATTCTGTGCAAGGAAGCTTCATAGTGTGGATCACAGCTGCATGTGAAGAAAAGCTCCCGGCAGTGCAGAAATAGGTCCTAGCTGAATTCCAGAGCCTGGGATCTTTTTTTTTTCCCCACTGACTGCTTGGGATTTTCTAGTTTATGTTAGTTCTGCAGCCACTGACAGTCATCTTGTTAAGGGACTTCTTAGCGGTCCTTCCTCCAGCCAACCCTGTGGAATCTTGCAGGAAAGCACACTGCTGCCTTTGTAGAATAGTAGGTGTCCAGGTGTCTCAAACTTGTAGCGATGAGTTGTTAAGTCTGACCCAGTAATGGTATTACCCAGATTACCAACACTGTTATCTGGGGATCCAGACGAGGAGTGGTTGGGATCATGCTTTAGAAGCTTATCTGCTCCAGGGTTATTGATTGCATAAAATAAGTCTCTAATATTCTGCTTGGTTATGTTTTGTTTGAGTTGGAGTCTCACTCCATCACCCAGGCTGGAGTTCAGTGCCACACTCAGGAACACCACAGTCTCGACATTGTGGGCTCTGGCAGTCCTTCCACCTTAGCCGTCCAAGTAGCTGTAACTATAGGTTCATGCTACCATGCCCAGCTGTCCCTAATATTCTTTTTTTTTTTTTGAGTTGGAGTCTCCTCTGTGGCCCAGACTGGAGTGTAGTGTCCGCTCCCAGCCACCGCAGCCTTGACTTGCTGGGCTCCGGTGATCCTTCCGCCTCAGCCTTCCGAGTAGCCAGAATTACAGGCATGCGCTAACACACTCAGCTTATTTTTTTTTCATTTATTGTAGAGATGAGGTCTCGCTGCCGAAGTGGGTTTTGAACCTGCAGGCTCAGGCAATCCACTCAACTTAGCCTCCCAAAGGTGCGGGATTACAGGCTGAGCCACCGAGCCCAGCTTCTCTCTAATATTCTAATCACCCAAATGATCATTGTATATGTGGGCTTCTCACATCTGTGTGCACTTCTTTTCTCTGTTTCCCTCTCCTTTTATCCAGGAGTACCTGGGGGGCTTATTCCTTAGGTACTTGGGTCCAGCATTTCACTGGTGGATGTGACTTTCCCTCAGGACAACTTGCCATGTTCATGATGGTGAGAAATTCCTCTCTCCACATTCAACATGTTGTACTCTTTGTTGATCTCAGACTTTGGCATACCATATTTGGGGTTTTTTTTTTCTATTGGAATCACACTCCATCACCCAGGTTGGAGTGCACTGGCACCATCAATGCCACCCCACCCACAACATGCTGGTCAGGTGATCCTTCTGCCTTAGCCTTCTAAGTAGCCAGAACTTGATGTGCATGCTACCACCTCCAGCTAATTTTTAATTTATTGTAGAGATGAGGTCTCGCCAAGCTGCCCAGGCTGGTCTTGAACCCCTGGACTCAAGCAATCCTCTTTCCTTGGCCTCACAAAGTGCTGAGATTACAGGCTTGAGCCACAATGCCTGGCTGGCATGCCATCTTTTAAAAGCAATTCTGCATCATGAATAGGCAGATAACACTCTAGGCCTAAGAGATGGATCTGGCAGTCATTCTTCAAGTTTTTGCTAGTCTGGCATCCTTTAGTATTCCTGAAACTCATGTGGACTCAGGACACAGGTAAAACACTGAACGACTTGGCCCAGATTTTTTACTTGTTTCTCATACTTTCCTTTTGTTTTGCCTCTATTAGGTATGGGAACCAAGTGAGGTTGCCATCTTGAGTGTCTCTGGAGGCAGTGGTATCTGTTAGGTGGAAAAGAGGACCACCACAACCCAATAAGACCATGCTCTTCTAAATACCCCTGTTCCTGGGCAATTGCTTAGTGGTACGTCAGTCCCCTTTCTTGGCACAAGTTGAAACATACTTCCAAGGAATCCCCCTACTTGAGGGAAATGCTGGAAATCCTGGTCTTTTCAAGGACTGGTCTGAAAGGGATAAAGAAAATCTGATGCTGGGTGTGGAGGCTTAAGCCTGTAATTCCAGCACTTTGGGAGGCCAAGTAAACAGGATTGCCCAAGCCTGGGGCTTTGAGAGTTGCCTGGGCAACTTGATAAGACCTTGTCTATACAATAAATCAAAAACTAAGCTAGGTGTGGTGGCACTCATCTGTAATTTCAGCTACTTGGAAGGCTGAAACAGAGGGATAACCTGAGTCCAGCATGTCGAGCCTGCATTGACTGTGAGGGTGGCCACTGCACCCCAGTCAGAGCAAGTGCGACTCTGGCTCAAAAAAATAAAGAAAAGAAAATATGAATGTACCTTAAAACTACTCACATGGTATATTGGGAATGTTTTCCATAGCTTTCTTCTACTCTGACACTGGGTCCAAGCATGACCTTATTAAAAACACCAAAAAACAAAACTGAGATAACGAATGGAGAACAAAAAAGTAAAATGTCAGTCCAGCCACCATGTCTCACACCTATAATCCCAGCATTTTGAGAGGACAAGACAAGAGGAACACTTGAGTCCAAAAATTCAAAACAAGCCTGGACAACATAGCGAGATATTATCACCAAGATAATAATAAAGGAAAATGTCAGATTAAGTCTGAATAACAATTACCTTAATGCAAATGGTCTAAAATAATCAATTAAAGACAAAGATTGGCAAAGAAAGTTAACTACTATGACTATGTATATGCTTTCTAGAAGAAAGTCTCCTGGATCAACCTGTTTCCCAGCATTTGTGAAGCCAAGTTGAGTAGATTGCCTGAGACTACAAGTTTGAAACCAGCCTGCGCCACTTGGCAGGACCTCAACTCTACAATAAGTCAAAACTTAGCTGGACATGGTGGTGCATGCCTGTAGTTCTGGCTATTTGGAAGGCTGAGGCTGGATTGCTGGAGCCCAGCAGGGTGACACCCGAGAATGCTCAAGCCATCAATTTATCGTTTGTGACACAGACAACTCTGGACATCCAGAAAAAGTTACAAAGACTTGGTGGTTTTCCAGGAATTATATTATTTAACTGTTTGAAGTAGCCCAGAAAGTTTACAACAACTGTATTGTTAAGAAACAGAAACAAAAAGCCCAAAGTGCAGACAGAACAGTAAAATAACAGACAAAGATAATAGTTGCTGTCATTCTGGTCTCTCAATCTTCTCAACCAGGTGAAAAGTCAACATGTAAACTAATAGGAGGCACTAGGAAAGGACTGGAAAAAGCTGAACATATCCAGTTATCCAAAAATTAATGGGCATATTGCAAGAAACTGGACTACTGGGTAAAAGATTGCCCTTATCCCCCAAAGACAGAGGACCCTAAGTCAGTACTTGTCCTGTCCTCTACTGGGGAAACAGCAGATAACTTAGATTGAGGAAACCAGAGCTCTTTTTCCTTAGGCCCCCAAGAGTCTATGGTAACTACCACTATTGGGGGCCTCCCAGTTCAGTTTTTGGTGGATACCTGGGTGAACATTCAGTTCCAAAGTCACCATTGGGACAAATGTTCCAAAAGCAAATTTCTGTTCAAGGGACAACAGTTGCAATAACAAACTGCAAGTTCATCTCCAGTTGGATGACTGATTTAGGTCACAAACTGGTTACCCACTCATTTCTAATAGCCCCTGATGGTGCATATCCTCTCATGGGCAGAGATTTTCTTTGAAAACTAAGAGCAACTATTGTGTTTCCCCTGAGGAAATTAAGATTTATGTTCCTACTGATACTTCTTACCAAATGTTATTAACTGTTCTACTTTCTGAGGAATATCTATTAAATTCTTTCAAGTCTTCCACTAAAATGTCTCATCAAGTTTATTTCTACAGCTGCAGCAAGAATTTCCTTTGGTCTGACCAGAGACCAACCAGCCAGGATTGGCATAGCCCTCTGGTAGTGGTGAGTCTGTTGAACTTGACCACCCCGGTTTGCTTTTGACAGTACCCTATGGGTTTACAGGCCCTGAGAGGAATTGCTGCTCACATTGAAAGACCCCTCCAACATTTTAACACCTTGTAAACCTGCTTGGATCACTGCGTTCTTGCCAGTCAAAAAGCCAGGGACACCTGACTACAGATCCATTCAGGACTTAAGAGAAATAAACAAGTGGGTTGAAACAATCCATCCTACCATTCCCAATTCATATAGGTTACTCAGCCTGCTTCCTCCTCAACATCAGGTGTACACTGCATTGGATTTGAAGGATGCCTTCTTTTCCATTCCCTTGTTCCCTGTTAGGCAACCCATCTTTGCCTTGGAATGGACAGATCTGGATTCAGGGGCCACCAGTCAGTTGACTTGGACCAGGCTGCCACAAGGTTTCAAAAACTCCCCAATGCTGTATGGGGAAGACTTATGCCAGGATTTATCAGAGTTCCGTGGTCCTCATTTTGAGTGTTGTTTACTGCAGCATGTAGGTGACTTTTGCTCACAACAGCAGACCTGGGCACCAGGCTTTTTACATCTTCTTCAGGACTCGGGCAACCGTGCATTAGCAAAAAGGCACAACTCTGCTCAGCTGAAGTCTCCTATTTTGGGTACCAGGTAAAAGAAGCTAAGTGAGCCCTCTCTGCAGCCCACAAGGAGGCCATCCTCCGAATACTGACCACAACTTCAGAGCAACAGGTATGGGAATTTCTGGGGGCAGCAGGATAGTGTCAGTTATAGATTCCGATTTTCAGAGAAGACATGTGGCCTATTTGTGAAAAAGGTTGGACCCAGTGACTTCTGGCAGGCACTCTTGCCTATGGGCCATTGCTGCCACGGCAATGTTAGCCAAGGAAGCAGACAAATTAACTTTTGGTCTAAACTTGGTCTTAACAGCTCCCCATGCTGTTGAAATTCTGCTACGAGTAGCCTCTGACCACTGGATGTCAAATATTCACATCACTCAGTATCAGAGCCTCTTACTTGACCAGCAAAGGTTAACAGTCTCTCCTATTCAGAGCCTCAACCCAGCAACCTTACTGCCTTGTGATGACCCAGAAACAATTGTTCATGACCATGAAAACATATTGCACATCTCTCAAGCCAGCCACACGAGTCTTTGGGACACCCCCTTAAGCCAGACTGATGTAGAACTCTTCATGGATGGCAGCCAGCTGGTGATAAATGGAGTCCATAGAGCCAGTACAGCAATGACTATGGCTCACAATGTAATGTGGTCACAATCTTTGCCAAATGGCACCTCTGTGCAAAAGACTGAACTAATTTCCTTAACCCTGGCTCTTTCCTGGGGAACAGGAAAGTATGCTTTTGGTACATTCCATGTCCAAGCCATGATCTATAAGGAATGAGGACTTCTTACTGCAGTGGGTAAGACTATTAAAAATATAGAATAAGCCAAGCTTGGTGACTTAGCCTGTAATCCTGTGCCTTTGGGAGGCTGAGGTGAGTGAATTGCCTGAGCCCGCGGGTTCGAGACCCGCCTGGGCAGCAAGACCTCATCTCTACA
>NW_007154705.1:0-486 GCF_000164805.1 Carlito syrichta | reverse complement strand
AAAAATGTGGTACATATACATGATGAAGTACTATGCAGCCATAAAAAAGAACAAAATCATGGATTTCACAGCAACCTGGATGGGACTAGACTCTATAATACCGAGTGACCTCCCACAGAAACAAAGATCTGAGTACCACATGTTCTCACTCATATAGTGGACCTTGAACACTCATCATAATATTATAAGAAAAGGACTGACAGTGGTTGGAAAATATGGGGGGAGGGGGAAGAGGAAGGGAGGTGGGATTAATGGTAGTCAATCTGTCTGAGGACAGGGATACACCCCTTATCAACAAGGGTGCCTGAACGAAGCATACTTGTATACCTAACTGTACTCCACAATATCAAAATAAAAACTATTGATTAAAAAAATCCAATCTCAAAATTTTAAATGAAGAGAGAGTGATTAGAAAAACAATCTCCTATTCTCTTTCTGGAAAAAAGAAAAAATGTTATGCAAAATAGAACTGGCAATTTGACTAAC
>NW_007154704.1:0-518 GCF_000164805.1 Carlito syrichta | reverse complement strand
CCAGTTAAGTTAGCTAGCGAGCCAGTTAAGCAAGCTAGTTAAGTCACCTGGTTAGCCAGCCGCCTAGCTGGGTTGCTAGCCAGTTAATTCAGCTGACTAGCCAGCTTGCTAGCTAGTTAAGTCAGTTAATTAAGTCATCTCGCTAGTCAGGTGGTTAGCTAGTTAGTTAGGTAAAGTCTGCTGGAAAGCCAGCGGGTACATAGGTAGCTAGCTAGTTAAGTCAGCTGGCTAGCCACCTGGCTAGCTAATGATTTTAGCTAGTTAAGTCACTTGGCTAACCACCTGTCTAGGTAGGCAGATAATTAATTAAGTCAGGTAGCTAGCTGACTGGCTAGCTAGTTAATTCAGCTAGTTAAGTGAGTTGGTTAGTTGTCAGGCTATCTAGGTGTCTGACTAGTTAAGCCAGTTGGCTAGCTGGATGTCTATCTAGTTAAGTCAGCTAGTTGTCAGCTGGTTAGCTAGGTGGCTGGCAATTTATGGCAGCTGGTTAGCAGGCTGATAAGTTATGTGGCCTGCTA
>NW_007154703.1:0-360 GCF_000164805.1 Carlito syrichta | reverse complement strand
TATAACAAGCTAGTTAATTCAGCTGAGTAGCAAACAGGTCAGCTATTTAAGTCAGTTAGTTAAGTCAGCTGGCCAGCTAGCTGACTAGCTGGTTAAGTCACCTAGTTAAGTCAGCTACACGCAGCTGGCTAGCTAGGTAGTTAGCTAGTTAAGTCAGCTAGTTAAGTCAACTGGCTAGCTAGGTAGCTAGCTAGTTAAGGAATCCAGATAAGTCAGCTGGCTTGCTATTTAAGTCAGTTAGTTAAGTCAAATGGCTTGCCAGCTGCCTAGCAGGATAGCTAGCTAATTAAGTCAGCTGGCTACCTAGTTAAGTAACTTAGTTAAGTCAGTGCGCTGCCCAGCAGGTTAGCTAGGTAGGTA
>NW_007154702.1:0-431 GCF_000164805.1 Carlito syrichta | reverse complement strand
CTAGTTAAGGAATCCAGATAAGTCAGCTGGCTTGCTATTTAAGTCAGTTAGTTAAGTCAAATGGCTTGCCAGCTGCCTAGCAGGATAGCTAGCTAATTAAGTCAGCTGGCTACCTAGTTAAGTAACTTAGTTAAGTCAGTGCGCTGCCCAGCAGGTTAGCTAGGTAGGTAGGTAGATAATTCAGCTGTGAAGCCAGCGCTTTATGTAGGTAGGTAGCTGGTTAAGTCAGCTGACTAGCCATCAGACTATCTAGTTTTGTCAGATAGGTAAGTCAACTGGCTATTCAGTTGTCTAGCCAGGTAGCTAGGTAGTTAAATCTGTTGGCTAGCCAGCTGGCTTCTTCATTATTTCAGATACCTAAATCAGCTGGCTAGTCTGCTGGCTACCTAGATAGCTAGGCAATTAAGTCAGCTGGCTAGGCAGCTGGACAG
>NW_007154701.1:0-916 GCF_000164805.1 Carlito syrichta | reverse complement strand
GTTACTAAGGTAACTAGTGGGCCAGAAACTGAGCTAGCTGGCCATCTAACTAGTGGGATCACTTGTTTTCCATCAGGTCAATTAAGTAGTCGACTCCCTTGCCTGCAAACTGGTTAGCAAACTATATGGATCACTCGCCAGCCAACAGACCAACTAAATTGTCGGCTCTCTCACACAACAACAGGTTAGCTAGCCAGTCAACTTGCTCTCCAGCCGACTAGTTAAGTTAGCTCACCCATCAACTCGCTCACCAGCTGACTAGTTAAGGCAGCTCACCTGTTGCCTCACTCACCTGTCGACCTGATAAGTCGACTCACCAGTCAGCTCACTGGCTGGCCGACTAATTAAGTCCTCTGACGTGTTGGCACACTCGCAAGTCGACTAATGTCAGCTGACAGGTCAGTTCACTCACCAGCTGAATAGTTGTCAGCTGACCAGTCGGCTCACACGCTGGTTGACTAGTTAAGGCAGCTGATTTGTCAGATAACTCGCTGGACAATTAGTCAAATCAGTTTGCCTGTCTGCTCACTCGCTGGCTGGCTAGTTAAGTCAGTTAACCAGTCGGCTGCCTAGCCTGCCTACTAATTAAGTCAGCTAGCCAATCAGCCAAATAGTCAGCCAAACTGTCAGCCGACAAGTTAGCTCAGCTAACTAGTCGCCAACAAGGTAGACCATCTAATGAATCGGCCTAATAATTGGCTGTCTAGTTAGGTCAGCACACCAGCCATCCAACAAGTTAACAGAGCTGACTAGTGAGCCAATTCTTCAGTCAAGTATCTAACCCAGCTAACAAGTCTGCCTGCTAGTCGGCCACCTTGTTAAGCCAGCTCACAAGTGGGTCATGTAGTCAGTCAGTGTGTTAAAACAGCTAATTATTCTGCCAACTCATCAACTAACAAGTCACCTAGCTAACTCG
>NW_007154700.1:0-836 GCF_000164805.1 Carlito syrichta | reverse complement strand
CCTAGTTAGCTAATTAGTTAAGTCAGCTTCTTATTCAGCTAGTTAAATAGTTAGCTAACTATTTAATTCAAGTATTTAAGTCAACTAGATAAGTAGCTAAGTTGGCCAGTTAAATCAGCTACCTAAGTAGTTAAGTCACCTACCTAATTCAGGTAGTTATGTCAGCTTTCTAATAAAGTCACCTGGTTAAGACAGCTAGCTAGTTAGTTAGCTAAAAGGTTTATGACAGCAGGTTGATTCAGGTAGTCAGCTAGTTAACTAACTGGTTAAGCCAGCTGGTTGAGTCATCTAGTTTGCTAGTTAGCAAACGTTTTGAGTCAGCTAGTTGAGTAGGCTAGCTAGTTAGCTAACTAATGAGTTAAGTCACCTGCATGAGTCAGCTTCCTAGCTAGTTAGCTAACGAGTTAAGTCAGCTGCTTGAGCCATCTAGGAAGATCGTTAGCTAAAGAGTTAAGTCGGAAGATTAAGTCAGCTAGCTAAGCTAGCACATTAGATAACGTGTAAGCTAGCTAGTTAGCTAGCTCATTAATTCTGTTAGCTAGCTACACAGGTAACTATTTTTCAACTTGTTAGCTGGATATCTAGCTAGTTAGTAAGCTGTTTATATTAGCTGGTAGCTAGGTATCTTGCTAGTTAACCAACTATTTAAGTCAGCTGTCTTGCTAGGTAGCTAGCTAGTTAATTCAGCTAATTAAATCAGTTGGCTTGCCATCTGGCTAGCTAGGTAGGGAAGTAGTTAAGTCAGTTGGCTAGCCAGCTGGCTAGCTAGTAAATTTAGCTAATTAAATCAGCTGGCTAGCCAAATGGCAAAGGTAGGGAGCTAGCTAGTTAAGTCA
>NW_007154699.1:0-751 GCF_000164805.1 Carlito syrichta | reverse complement strand
CAACCTGGCTAGCTAGGTAGCTACATAGTTAATTCACCTGGCTAGCCAGATGGCTAGCTGGTTAAGTCAGATAGTTAAGACAGCAGGATAGCCACCTGTCTATGTAGGTTGCCAGCTAATTAAGTCAGCTGGCTAGCCGGCTGGCTTTCTAGTTAAGTCAGCGAGTTAAGTGAGCTGGCTAGCCAGCTGGCTAGCTAGGTGACTAGCTAGTTAACCCAGCTGGCAAGCCGGATCGCTATCCAATTAAGTCAGCGACTTTAGTCAGCTGGTTAGCCACTTGGTTAGCTAGGTGACTGGCATGTTAAGATGGCTGGTTAGTATGCTGGTCAGGTAGGTGGCCAGATAATTTAGCTGGCTCACTAGGCAACAGAACACCAAGGTGGCTGGCTAGTTAGACCAGCTGTCTATCCCACAGTCCAGCCAGATGGCTGGCTGTTTAAGTCAGCTGGCTAGCCAGGTGGCCAGTCTGCTACCTTGCTAGCTGGCTGCCTAGTCAGGTAGTCACAAAGGTAGGTAGCTAGTTAAGACAGCTGGCTAGCAGTCTAGCAAACCAAGTAGCTAGCTAGTTTAGTCAGGTGGCTGGCCAGGTAGCCATCCAACTAGCTAGTCAGTTAGTTAAGTCAGCTAGATAGCCAGCTATCTAGTTAAGTCAGCTAGCAAGTCAGGTAACTATTCAGCTAGCTAGCTAAGTCAGCTAGCTAGTCAGGTTGATTGTCAAATAGCTAGTTAAGTCAGTTAGCTTGTCAGCTAG
>NW_007154698.1:0-3670 GCF_000164805.1 Carlito syrichta | reverse complement strand
TAGATAACAAAGCTAACTAGTGGGCCAACATGTCAATCAACAAGTTAACCCAGTTAAATAGTCAGCCGACTATTTGGCCTACCCTTTATGCCAGTAAAAAAGTAGGCCGAGTAGTCAGCCAATGTATTAAACCAGCTAACTAGTCAGCTGACTTGTCAGCAAACAAGTTAAGTCACCTAGCTCACTTGTTAGCAAACTAGTATATTCAGCTAGTTATCTCGTTTCCCAACTAGTTAAAACAGTTAGCTAACTCGTTAACAAATTTGTTAAGTCAGTTAGCTATCTCATTAGCCAACTAGTTAGGTCAGTTAGCTATGTCAGCTAACTAACCAGCTAGCTAGCTAAGTCAGGGGGCAAAATCAACTCGCTCACTTGTTAACTAACTATTTAAGTCAGCTACTTAAGTCTGCTTCCTGACCAGTTAGCTAATCCATTCAGTCAGCTAGTTATTCAGCTAGTTAAATAATTAGCTAATTCTTTAATTCACATAGTTAAGTTTGCTATCTAACTAGTTAATTCGGCCAGTTAAGTCAATGAGCAAAGTCAGTTTTCAAATTTTGTCAGCTTGTTAAGATAGCTAGCTAGCTAGTTAACTAATGGGTTAAGTGAGCAGGTTGAGTCAGGTAGTTAGATAGTTAACTAATGTATTAAGTCACTCGTTGAGTCAGCTAGCTAGAAAGTTAGGAAGTGGGTTGAGTCAGTTGGTAAAGTATGCTAGGTAGCTAGTTAGCTTACGAGTTAAGTCAGCTGGATGAATCAGCTGGCTACCTAGCTAGCTAATGATATAAGTAAGCTGGTTGTGTCAGCTAGGTAGCTCATTTGCTAATGAGTTAAGTATTAAAACTAAGTTACCTAGCTAGCACGTTAGATAATGAGTAACCTAACTAGTTAGCTAGCTGGTTAAGTCAGCTAGCTAGCTAGGCAGACAACTATTTAAGTAAGCTTGCAGCTAGGTAGCTAGCCAGTTAGCTAACTATTTGTCAGCTGGCAAGCTAGGTTTCTAGCTAGTTAATTCAGCTAGTTACATCAGCTGGCTAGCCAGATGCCTAGCTAGGTAGCATGCAAGTTAAGTCAGTTGACTAATCAGCTGGCTAGCTGGTTAATTCAGCTAGGTAAGAGAGCTGGCAAGCCAACTGACAAGGTAGGTACCTAGCTAGTTAAATCAGCTAGATAGCTACCTGGCTATCTAGTGATATCAGTGAGTTAAGTCAGCTGGCTAGCCAACAGTTTAGCTGGTTAAATCAGTTAGTTTAGTAAGCTTTTTAGCCAGCTGTCCAATTAGGTAGCTAGCTAGATAAGTCAGCTTGCTAGCCATCAGGCTAGAAGTTCAAATCAGCTAGTTAATTCAGCTGCTTAACACGCTGGCTAGGTAGGTAGCTAGCTAGTTAAAGAGCTGGCTACCCAGCTTCCTAGCTTAAGTGAGCTAGGTAAGACAGCTGGGTAGCAAGCTGACTAGATAGAGAACCAGCTGGTTAAGTCAGCCAACTAGGCAGCTGACTAGTTGTTTAAGTAAGCTGGGTAGTCAGCAAACAGCTGGCTACCTAGTTAAGACACCTCATTAAGTCAGTTGGCTATGCAGCTGGATAGCTAGACAAAAAGCTAGTCTATTCAGATGGGTATCCATCTGGCTAGCTAGTTATTTCAGCTAGTTAAAACAGCTGGCTAGCTGGGAAGCTAGCTATATAAGTCAGTTAGTTATATCAGCTAGGTAGCTAGTTAAGTCAGCTAGGCAGCAAGCTAGTTGAGCCAGCTGGATAAGCCAGCTGGCTAGCTAGGTAGCTATCTGGTTAATTTAGCTAGTTAAATCAGCTTGCTAGCTATTTAAGACAGCGAGTTAACTCAGCTGACTAGACAACTGCCTAGCTGTAAAGCTAACTAATTAAGTCAACTGTCTAGCCAGTTAGCTAGCTAGTTAAATAACCTTGTTAAGTCAGCTCACTAGCAAGCTGGATAGCTAGGTAGTTAGGTAGTTAAGTCAGCTGGCAAGACAGCAGGCTACATAGGTAGCTAGCTAGTTAAGTCAGGTGGCTATTCAGCTGTCTAGCTAGGTAGCTAGGCAATTAAGACAGTCTGCTAGACAGCTGGCTACCTGATTAAGTCAACTAGTTAAGTCAGATGGCTAGACAGCTGGCTGTCTAGTTATTAAGCTTGTTACTCAGCTGGCTAGACAGCTGGATAGCTAGTTAATTCAGCTAGATAATTCAGCTGGCTTCCAAGCTGGCAGGCTAGGTGGTTAGCTAGTTAAGTCAGCTGGCTAGTTAGCTGGTTGTCAGCTTTTTAATTTAGCTGGCCATCTAGCTGGCTATCTAATTAAGTTAGCTGAGCAGCCAGTTGGCTAGCTATGTAGCTAGCTATTTTATCAGCTAGTTAACTCAGCTGATTAACTAGGTAGCTATCTAATTAAGTCAGCTAGTTAATCAGCTGGCTAGCTGGGTAACTCAGTTAGTAAAATCAGTTGCTAGCCAGCTGCCTTTGAGGATAGCTATCTAGTTAAATCAGCTGGCTAGCCAGCTGAGTAGCTAGTTAAGTCACCTAATTAACTCAGCTTGCAGTCCAGCTGGTTAACTAAGTAGTTAGGTAGTTAAGTCAGCTGGTAAGGACTATGTAGGTAGTTAGGTAGTTATGTCAGATGGTTAGCCATTAGGCTATCTAGTTATATCAGCTAGTTAGGTCAGCTGGCTAATCCAACTGTCTAGTTAAGTAGATAGCTAGTTTAAGTTTGATGGTTAGCCAGCTGACTACTTCATTAAGTCAGCTAGTTACATCAGCCTGCTAGGCTGCTGGCTAGCTAGGTAGCTAGGCAGTTAAGTCAGCTGGCTCTCCAGATGGCAAGCTAGTTAAGTCAGCTAGTTTACTCAGCTGGCTAACCAGCTGGGTAGCTAGTTAAGTCACCAAGTTAAGTCAGTTGTCAAGCCAGCTGCCTAGCAAGTTAAAAAGCTAGTTATGTCAGTTGGGCAGTCATCTGGCTTGCTAGATATTACAGCTACTTATGTCAGCTGGCTACCTAGGAAGCTAGCTAGTTAAGTCAGCTACATATGTCAGCGAGCTAGCTAGTTATGTCACCTAGTTAATTCAACTAGTTATATGATAGTTAGTTAGGTAGCTTGCTAGTTAAATCAGCTAGTTATGACAGCTTGCTAGGTTGGTAACTACCTAGATAACTCAGCTACTTAAGTCATCAGCCTAGCAAGTTAAATCAGTTAACTCAGCTGGCTAGACAGCGGCCTAAAAGTATAGCTAGCTAGATAAGTCTGCTGGCTAGCCAGCTGGCTACTTATTTACATCAGATAGTTAAGTCAGCTGGAAAGCCAGGGTGATACATAGGTAGCTAGCTAGTAAAGTAACCTGACTAGCCACCAGGCTATCAAGTGATGTCAGCTAAATAAGTGAGCTGGCTAGCCAGCTGGCTAACAAGTTAAATAACCTAGTTGAGTCAGCTGGCTATCCAGCTGCTTAGTTGGTTGAATCAGCTTTATAATTCAAGTTGCTAGCCATTTGTCTAGCTAGATAGCCAGTTAGTTAAGTCAGCTGGCTATCCAGCTGTCTAGCTTGTTACGTCAGCTAGTGAAGTCAACTGGCTAGCCCCCTGGGTAGGTAGATACCTAGCTAATTAATCAGCTGGCTAGCCTGCTGGCTGGCTAGTTAAGTCAGGTGGTTAAGAGAGCTGGCT
>NW_007154697.1:0-763 GCF_000164805.1 Carlito syrichta | reverse complement strand
CAGCTAGTTATCTCGTTCCCAACTAGTTAAAACAGTTAGCTAACTCGTTAACAAATTGTTAAGTCAGTTAGCTATCTCATTAGCCAACTAGTTAGGTCAGTTAGCTATGTCAGCTAACTAACCAGCTAGCTAGCTAAGTCAGGGGGCAAAATCAACTCGCTCACTTGTTAACTAACTATTTAAGTCAGCTACTTAAGTCTGCTTCCTGACCAGTTAGCTAATCCATTCAGTCAGCTAGTTATTCAGCTAGTTAAATAATTAGCTAATTCTTTAATTCACATAGTTAAGTTTGCTATCTAACTAGTTAATTCGGCCAGTTAAGTCAATGAGCAAAGTCAGTTTTCAAATTTTGTCAGCTTGTTAAGATAGCTAGCTAGCTAGTTAACTAATGGGTTAAGTGAGCAGGTTGAGTCAGGTAGTTAGATAGTTAACTAATGTATTAAGTCACTCGTTGAGTCAGCTAGCTAGAAAGTTAGGAAGTGGGTTGAGTCAGTTGGTAAAGTATGCTAGGTAGCTAGTTAGCTTACGAGTTAAGTCAGCTGGATGAATCAGCTGGCTACCTAGCTAGCTAATGATATAAGTAAGCTGGTTGTGTCAGCTAGGTAGCTCATTTGCTAATGAGTTAAGTATTAAAACTAAGTTACCTAGCTAGCACGTTAGATAATGAGTAACCTAACTAGTTAGCTAGCTGGTTAAGTCAGCTAGCTAGCTAGGCAGACAACTATTTAAGTAAGCTTGCAGCTAGGTAGCTAGCCAGTTAGCG
>NW_007154696.1:0-705 GCF_000164805.1 Carlito syrichta | reverse complement strand
TAACTATTTGTCAGCTGGCAAGCTAGGTAGCTAGCTAGTTAATTCAGCTACTTACATCAGCTGGCTAGCCAGGTGCCTAGCTAGGTAGCGTGCAAGTTAAGTCAGTTGACTAATCAGCTGGCTAGCTGGTTAATTCAACTAGGTAAGAGAGCTGGCAAGCCAACTGACAAGGTAGGTACCTAGCTAGTTAAGTCAGCTAGATAGCTACCTGGCTAGCTAGTGATATCAGTGAGTTAAGTCAGCTGGCTAGCCAACAGTTTAGCTGGTTAAATCAGCTAGTTTAGTAAGCTTTTTAGCCAGCTGTCTAGTTAGGTAGCTAGCTAGATAAGTCAGCTTGCTAGCCATCAGGCTAGAAGTTCAAATCAGCTAGTTAATTCAGCTGCTTAACATGCTGACTAGGTAGGTAGCTAGCTAGTTAAAGAGCTGGCTACCCAGCTTCTTAGCTTAAGTGAACTAGGTAAGACAGCTGGATAGCAAGCTGACTAGATAGAGAACCAACTGGTTAAGTCAGCCAACTAGGCAGCTGACTAGTTGTTTAAGTAAGCTAGGTAGTCAGCAAACAGCTGGCTACCTAGTTAAGACAGCTCATTAAGTCAGTTGGCTATGCAGCTGGATAGCTAGACAAAAAGCTAGTCTATTCAGATGGGTATCCATCTGACTAGCTAGTTATTTCAGCTAGTTAAAACAGCTGGCTAGCTGGGAAGG
>NW_007154695.1:0-788 GCF_000164805.1 Carlito syrichta | reverse complement strand
CCTGGCTAACTTGTTAACCAGCTAGTTAAGTTGGCCAGTTAACTCGTTTAATAATTTGTTAAAACAGTTAGCTAACTCATTAACCAACTCATTAAGTCAGCTAGCTATCTCGTTAGCTAACTAGTTAAATCAGCTAGCTAGCCAGCTAGCTAGCTAAGTAAGCAAGCTAAGTCAGCTAGCTCACTAGTTAGCTATTTAAGTCACCTACTTAAGTCTGCTACTTAACTAGTTAGATAATTATAAAAGCAGCTAGTTATTCAGCTAGTTAAATAGTTAGCTATTTAATTCAGGTAGTTAAGTCAGGTAGCTAACTTGTTAAGTTGACCAGCTAAGTCAGCTAGCTAAGTAGTTAAGTCAGATAGCTAAGTCAGCTACTTAAGTCAGCTTTCTAATTTAGTCAGATGGTTAAGACATTTAACTAGCTACTTAGCTAATGGGTTAAGTTAGCAGGTTGAATGAGGTAGTTAGCTAGTTAACTAACAGGTTAAGCCAGCTGGTTGAGTCAGCTAGCTAGCTAGTTAGCAAATGGGTTGTGTCAGCTAGTTGAGTAGGCAAGCTAGCCAGTTAGCAAACAAGCTAAGTCCGCTGGTTGAGTCAGCTAGCTAGCTCTTTAGATGAGTTAAGTCAGAGGATTGAGTCAGGTAGCAAGCACGTTAAATAACGAGTAAGTTTACTAGTTAGATAGCAGGTTAAGTCAGCAAGCTAACTAGGCCGCTAATGATTTAAGTCAGCTTGTTAGCTAGGTAGCTGGTTGGTTAGATAACTATTTAAGTTAACTGGCAGCTAGG
>NW_007154694.1:0-864 GCF_000164805.1 Carlito syrichta | reverse complement strand
ACAAATATAATACCTGTAGGATATTCAAAGTTATCAATAATCAGTTTCATCAAAAAGCTAATCAGTATATACCAACTTCAAGATTTTAAATTCTTACATTTATTACTTTTTCATTCCATAACGAGATATGGATCCTAATGGAGTCCATTAAAAAATCTAGAGTCAATTTACAATCTGTTTTTAAATTTAAGAGCAACTGGAACGCTGATAAATTTCCAGTGGAAGTGTAAAATGACACAACCACTTTGAAAAATCCATCAACAGGGGAATGAATAAATTGAAACACAAGCCCAGTTGCACGGGCCATGAATAATCTGTGATATATTCATACAATGAAATGCTACTTATTCAGTAATATCATACATGTCTCAAATTTGTGGATGTTCTTTTCTTCATAGTCAAGAAACATTTCCAAGTTAATTCATTGGCAGGCTGGCTCCAGAAACTATTCACTATTCATAGCAATAAACTAATACTATTCACAAGACATTAGCTTGATGAAGAGAGACAATTCAAGTTACTTTCCTTAGTAGTTACAATTAGAATACTTAAAATAACAAGAAAAATTATTATGACTTAGTGGTAATAACAACAATGAACAATATTCATACAGTGTAATGACAATGTCCATTACCTAGCATTGCACCTAGTTGTACAATATTATTGTAGTAGAAATGAACAATGAATATTCATACAATGGACTGCTACTCAACAATGAAAAATGAATAAACTACTAATACAAGCAACAACATGAATGCATCCTGAGAGATTAGGTTGAGTAAAACAAGGAAACACAAAAGTCCATATACTGCATGATTTCATGAAGCCCAAAAACATGCACAACTAATCTGATAGCAATCAGAA
>NW_007154693.1:0-822 GCF_000164805.1 Carlito syrichta | reverse complement strand
TACGAATACTCTGCCGCTGCTCTCAAAGTGTATGCAACTCTCTTCTCCAGTTTTGACATGCCAGAACCTCCTTCTTTCCTAAGAAAACCATCTTCATTTCATAGCTGAAAAAGTAATCCACTGAATTTTATGATCCAGGCACTACTCTAAGGTAAGGCAGAGCAAAAGGACAATTGTGGATACTCCACATGTCCGCACCACAGGAAAAAGCTTCAGGACCTTCTCGAGAACTAGGACGATGATAATGACAGCAGGATATCCATGGGTTAACTTGGCCAAGCACTCTTTGAATTCATTCATCTACTGCTTAGCCACCCCACTCAGCAGCTGTTATTATTTTTCCCATTTTTGAAATAGAGACTGGGGCTTAGAGAGAACAAGTAGCTTGAGTCAGCTCACACTGCTTGCTGGACCAGTGATCCTCACCTTGTTTGGACTGATACCAAAGCCTCACAACTTCTATACTGTGTTGCCCCAAATGACAAACCTATGTCAAATTTGTAATGACTATGCAATAATCAAATAAAGACAAGTATTACCCAGGAAGGAGTATCATTCAAATAAACCTGAATTCATCACAAAGACTAAAGTAAGTTTCCCTGAGGCAAACTATACTTGCCTTTCACAGTCATTTTCATGCCATTTTTATTGAAGTATATAAATTAAAAAGCAGCACAAATGTCACTATTTTATCTTCTGTAAATAGACCTCTGAACACATTAATATCACATAACATCTTTATCTAATGTTTCTACTTTTTAGCTTGTCTTTATCACTTTCTTCATATTAACCTTTTGCGCTTCGTGTGTATTTTCATTTGGG